>NC_061817.1:4008973-4219055 GCF_021462225.1 Girardinichthys multiradiatus | reverse complement strand
ATTGAAAAAGCTGTTTCGCAAGCCTGAAAGAATGAGTTTTTGGTCTTTAGAACACAAAACGAGCCCCGTTTGCGTCGATATTGAAAAAGCTGTTTCGCAAGCCTGAAAGAATGAGTTGTTGGTCCTGAGCACACAAAACGAGCACCGTTTGCGTCGATATTGAAAAAGCTGTTTCGCAAGCCTGAAAGAATGAGTTTTTGGTGTGTAGAACACAAAACGAGCACCGATTGCGTCGATATTGAAAAAGCTGTTTCGCAAGCCTGAAAGAATGAGTTTTTGGTGTGTAGAACACAAAACGAGCACCATTTGCGTCGATACTGAAATAGCTGTTTCGCAAGCCTGAAAGAATGAGTTTTTGGTCTGTAGAACACAAAACGAGCACCGTTTGCATCGATATTGAAAAAGTTGTTTCGCAAGCCTGAAAGAATGAGTTTTTGGTGTGTAGAACACAAAACGAGCACCGTTTGCGTCGATACTGAAATAGCTGTTTCGCAAGCCTGAAAGAATGAGTTTTTGGTCCTGCGAACACAAAACGAGCACCGTTTGCGTCGATATTGAAAAAGCTGTTTCGCAAGCCTGAAAGAATGAGTTTTTGGTCTTTAGAACACAAAACGAGCACCGTTTGCGTCGATACTGAAATAGCTGTTTCGCAAGCCTCAAAGAATGAGTTTTTGGTCCTGCGAACACAAAACGAGCAACGTTTGCGTCGATATTGAAAAAGCTGTTTCGCAAGCCTGAAAGAATGAGTTTTTGGTGTGTAGAACACAAAACGAGCACCGTTTGCGTCGATATTGAAAAAGCTGTTTCGCAAGCCTGAAAGAATGAGTTTTTGGTGTGTAGAACACAAAACGAGCACCGTTTGCATCGATATTGAAAAAGTTTTTTCGCAAGCCTGAAAGAATGAGTTTTTGGTGTGTAGAACACAAAACGAGCACCGTTTGCGTCGATATTGAAAAAGCTGTTTCGCAAGCCTGAAAGAATGAGTTTTTGGTGTGTAGAACACAAAACGAGCACCGATTGCGTCGATATTGAAAAAGCTGTTTCGCAAGCCTGAAAGAATGAGTTTTTGGTCTTTAGAACACAAAACGAGCCCCGTTTGCGTCGATATTGAAAAAGCTGTTTCGCAAGCCTGAAAGAATGAGTTGTTGGTCCTGCGCACACAAAACGAGCACCGTTTGCGTCGATATTGAAAAAGCTGTTTCGCAAGCCTGAAAGAATGAGTTTTTGGTGTGTAGAACACAAAACGAGCACCGTTTGCATCGATATTGAAAAAGTTGTTTCGCAAGCCTGAAAGAATGAGTTTTTGGTCCCGCGAACACAAAACGAGCACCGTTTGCGTCGATATTGAAAAAGTTGTTTCGCAAGCCTGAAAGAATGAGTTTTTGTGTGTAGAACACAAAACGAGCACCGTTTGCATCGATATTGAAAAAGTTGTTTCGCAAGCCTGAAAGAATGAGTTTTTGGTCTATAGAACACAAAACGAGCACCGTTTGCGTCAATATTGAAAAGCTGTTTCGCAAGCCTGAAAGAATGAGTTTTTGGTGTGTAGAACTCAAAACGAGCTCCGTTTGCATCGATATTGAAAAAGTTGTTTCGCAAGCCTGAAAGAATGAGTTTTTGGTGTGTAGAACACAAAACGAGCACCGTTTGCATCGATATTGAAAAAGTTGTTTCGCAAGCCTGAAAGAATGAGTTTTTGGTGTGTAGAACACAAAACGAGCACCGTTTGCGTCGATATTGAAAAAGCTGTTTCGCAAGCCTGAAAGAATGAGTTTTTGGTGTGTAGAACACAAAACGAGCACCGGTTGCGTCAATATTGAAAAAGCTGTTTCGCAAGCCTGAAAGAATGAGTTTTTGGTCTTTAGAACACAAAACGAGCCCCGTTTGCGTCGATATTGAAAAAGCTGTTTCGCAAGCCTGAAAGAATGAGTTGTTTTTCCTGCGCACACAAAACGAGCACCGTTTGCGTCGATATTGAAAAAGCTGTTTCGCAAGCCTGAAAGAATGAGTTTTTGGTGTGTAGAACACAAAACGAGCACCGTTTGCGTCGATATTGAAAAAGCTGTTTCGCAAGCCTGAAAGAATGAGTTTTTGGTGTGTAGAACACAAAACGAGCACCGTTTGCATCGATATTGAAAAAGTTGTTTCGCAAGCCTGAAAGAATGAGTTTTTGGTGTGTAGAACACAAAACGAGCACCGTTTGCATCGATATTGAAAAAGTTGTTTCGCAAGCCTGAAAGAATGAGTTTTTGGTCTATAGAACACAAAACGAGCACCGTTTGCGTCAATATTGAAAAGCTGTTTCGCAAGCCTGAAAGAATGAGTTTTTGGTGTGTAGAACACAAAAAGAGCACCGTTTGCATCGATATTGAAAAAGTTGTTTCGCAAGCCTGAAAGAATGAGTTTTTGGTCTATAGAACACAAAACGAGCACCGATTGCGTCGATATTGAAAAAGCTGTTTCGCAAGCCTGAAAGAATGAGTTTTTGGTCTATAGAACACAAAACGAGCACCGTTTGCGTCGATATTGAAAAGCTGTTTCGCAAGCCTGAAAGAATGAGTTTTTGGTGTGTAGAACACAAAACGAGCACCGTTTGCGTCGATATTGAAAAAGCTGTTTCGCAAGCCTGAAAGAATGAGTTTTTGGTGTGTAGAACACAAAACGAGCACCGATTGCGTCGATATTGAAAAAGCTGTTTCGCAAGCCTGAAAGAATGAGTTTTTGGTCTTTAGAACACAAAACGAGCCCCGTTTGCGTTGATATTGAAAAAGCTGTTTCGCAAGCCTGAAAGAATGAGTTGTTGGTCCTGCGCACACAAAACGAGCACCGTTTGCGTCGATATTGAAAAAGCTGTTTCGCAAGCCTGAAAGAATGACTTTTTGGTGTGTAGAACACAAAACGAGCACCGTTTGCGTCGATATTGAAAAAGCTGTTTCGCAAGCCTGAAAGAATGAGTTTTTGGTCTTTAGAACACAAAACGAGCCCCGTTTGCGTCGATATTGAAAAAGCTGTTTCGCAAGCCTGAAAGAATGAGTTGTTGGTCCTGCGCACACAAAACGAGCACCGTTTGCGTCGATGTTGAAAAAGTTGTTTCGCAAGCCTTAAAGAATGAGTTTTTGGTGTGTAGAACACAAAACGAGCACCGATTGCGTCGATATTGAAAAAGCTGTTTCGCAAGCCTGAAAGAATGAGTGTTTGGTGTGTAGAACACAAAACGAGCACCGTTTGCGTCGATATTGAAAAAGCTGTTTCGCAAGCCTGAAAGAATGAGTTTTTGGTCTTTAGAACACAAAACGAGCCCCGTTTGCGTCGATATTGAAAAAGCTGTTTCGCAAGCCTGAAAGAATGAGTTGTTGGTCCTGCGCACACAAATCGAGCACCGTTTGCGTCGATATTGAAAAAGCTGTTTCGCAAGCCTGAAAGAATGAGTTTTTGGTGTGTAGAACACAAAACGAGCACCGATTGCGTCGATATTGAAAAAGCTGTTTCGCAAGCCTGAAAGAATGAGTTTTTGGTCTTTAGAACACAAAACGAGCCCCGTTTGCGTTGATATTGAAAAAGCTGTTTCGCAAGCCTGAAAGAATGAGTTGTTGGTCCTGCGCACACAAAACGAGCACCGTTTGCGTCGATATTGAAAAAGCTGTTTCGCAAGCCTGAAAGAATGAGTTTTTGGTGTGTAGAACACAAAACGAGCACCGATTGCGTCGATATTGAAAAAGCTGTTTCGCAAGCCTGAAAGAATGAGTTTTTGGTCTTTAGAACACAAAACGAGCCCCGTTTGCGTCGATATTGAAAAAGCTGTTTCGCAAGCCTGAAAGAATGAGTTGTTGGTCCTGCGCACACAAAACGAGCACCGTTTGCGTCGATGTTGAAAAAGTTGTTTCGCAAGCCTTAAAGAATGAGTTTTTGGTGTGTAGAACACAAAACGAGCACCGATTGCGTCGATATTGAAAAAGCTGTTTCGCAAGCCTGAAAGAATGAGTTTTTGGTCTTTAGAACACAAAACGAGCCCCGTTTGCGTCGATATTGAAAAAGCTGTTTCGCAAGCCTGAAAGAATGAGTTGTTGGTCCTGCGCACACAAATCGAGCACCGTTTGCGTCGATATTGAAAAAGTTGTTTCGCAAGCCTGAAAGAATGAGTTTTTGGTGTGTAGAACACAAAACGAGCACCGTTTGCATCGATATTGAAAAAGTTGTTTCGCAAGCCTGAAAGAATGAGTTTTTGGTCTGTAGAACACAAAACGAGCACCGTTTGTGTCAATATTGAAAAGCTGTTTCGCAAGCCTGAAAGAATGAGTTTTTGGTGTGTAGAACTCAAAACGAGCTCCGTTTGCATCGATATTGAAAAAGTTGTTTCGCAAGCCTGAAAGAATGAGTTTTTGGTGTGTAGAACACAAAACGTGCACCGTTTGCATCGATATTGAAAAAGTTGTTTCGCAAGCCTGAAAGAATGAGTTTTTGGTGTGTAGAACACAAAACGAGCACCGTTTGCGTCGATATTGAAAAAGCTGTTTCGCAAGCCTGAAAGAATGAGTTTTTGGTGTGTAGAACACAAAACGAGCACCGATTGCGTCGATATTGAAAAAGCTGTTTCGCAAGCCTGAAAGAATGAGTTGTTGGTCCTGCGCACACAAAACGAGCACCGTTTGCGTCGATATTGAAAAAGCTGTTTCGCAAGCCTGAAAGAATGAGTTTTTGGTGTGTAGAACAAAAAACGCGCACCGTTTGCGTCGATATTGAAAAAGCTGTTTCGCAAGCCTGAAAGAATGAGTTTTTGGTCTTTAGAACACAAACGAGCCCCGTTTGCGTCGATATTGAAAAAGCTGTTTCGCAAGCCTGAAAGAATGAGTTGTTGGTCCTGCGCACACAAAACGAGCACCGTTTGCGTCGATATTGAAAAAGTTGTTTCGCAAGCCTTAAAGAATGAGTTTTTGGTGTGTAGAACACAAAACGAGCACCGATTGCGTCGATATTGAAAAAGCTGTTTCGCAAGCCTGAAAGAATGAGTTTTTGGTGTGTAGAACACAAAACGAGCACCGTTTGCGTCGATATTGAAAAAGCTGTTTCGCAAGCCTGAAAGAATGAGTTTTTGGTCTTTAGAACACAAAACGAGCACCGTTTGCGTCGATATTGAAAAAGCTGTTTCGCAAGCCTGAAAGAATGAGTTGTTGGTCCTGCGCACACAAATCGAGCACCGTTTGCGTCGATATTGAAAAAGCTGTTTCGCAAGCCTGAAAGAATGAGTTTTTGGTCTGTAGAACACAAAACGAGCACCGTTTGCATCGATATTGAAAAAGTTGTTTCGCAAGCCTGAAAGAATGAGTTTTTGGTCCCGCGAACACAAAACGAGCACCGTTTGCATCGATATTGAAAAAGTTGTTTCGCAAGCCTGAAAGAATGAGTTTTTGGTGTGTAGAACACAAAACGAGCACCGTTTGCATCGATATTGAAAAAGTTGTTTCGCAAGCCTGAAAGAATGAGTTTTTGGTCTATAGAACACAAAACGAGCACCGTTTGTGTCAATATTGAAAAGCTGTTTCGCAAGCCTGAAAGAATGAGTTTTTGGTGTGTAGAACTCAAAACGAGCTCCGTTTGCATCGATATTGAAAAAGTTGTTTCGCAAGCCTGAAAGAATGAGTTTTTGGTGTGTAGAACACAAAACGTGCACCGTTTGCATCGATATTGAAAAAGTTGTTTCGCAAGCCTGAAAGAATGAGTTTTTGGTGTGTAGAACACAAAACGAGCACCGTTTGCGTCGATATTGAAAAAGCTGTTTCGCAAGCCTGAAAGAATGAGTTTTTAGTGTGTAGAACACAAAACGAGCACCGATTGCGTCGATATTGAAAAAGCTGTTTCGCAAGCCTGAAAGAATGAGTTGTTGGTCCTGCGCACACAAAACGAGCACCGTTTGCGTCGATATTGAAAAAGCTGTTTCGCAAGCCTGAAAGAATGAGTTTTTGGTGTGTAGAACACAAAACGAGCACCGTTTGCGTCGATATTGAAAAAGCTGTTTCGCAAGCCTGAAAGAATGAGTTTTTGGTCTTTAGAACACAAAACGAGCCCCGTTTGCGTCGATATTGAAAAAGCTGTTTCGCAAGCCTGAAAGAATGAGTTGTTGGTCCTGCGCACACAAAACGAGCACCGTTTGCGTCGATGTTGAAAAAGTTGTTTCGCAAGCCTTAAAGAATGAGTTTTTGGTGTGTAGAACACAAAACGAGCACCGATTGCGTCGATATTGAAAAAGCTGTTTCGCAAGCCTGAAAGAATGAGTTTTTGGTCTTTAGAACACAAAACGAGCCCCGTTTGCGTCGATATTGAAAAAGCTGTTTCGCAAGCCTGAAAGAATGAGTTGTTGGTCCTGCGCACACAAATCGAGCACCGTTTGCGTCGATATTGAAAAAGTTGTTTCGCAAGCCTGAAAGAATGAGTTTTTGGTGTGTAGAACACAAAACGAGCACCGTTTGCATCGATATTGAAAAAGTTGTTTCGCAAGCCTGAAAGAATGAGTTTTTGGTCTATAGAACACAAAACGAGCACCGTTTGTGTCAATATTGAAAAGCTGTTTCGCAAGCCTGAAAGAATGAGTTTTTGGTGTGTAGAACTCAAAACGAGCTCCGTTTGCATCGATATTGAAAAAGTTGTTTCGCAAGCCTGAAAGAATGAGTTTTTGGTGTGTAGAACACAAAACGTGCACCGTTTGCATCGATATTGAAAAAGTTGTTTCGCAAGCCTGAAAGAATGAGTTTTTGGTGTGTAGAACACAAAACGAGCACCGTTTGCGTCGATATTGAAAAAGCTGTTTCGCAAGCCTGAAAGAATGAGTTTTAGTGTGTAGAACACAAAACGAGCACCGATTGCGTCGATATTGAAAAAGCTGTTTCGCAAGCCTGAAAGAATGAGTTGTTGGTCCTGCGCACACAAAACGAGCACCGTTTGCGTCGATATTGAAAAAGCTGTTTCGCAAGCCTGAAAGAATGAGTTTTTGGTGTGTAGAACACAAAACGAGCACCGATTGCGTCGATATTGAAAAAGCTGTTTCGCAAGCCTGAAAGAATGAGTTTTTGGTCTTTAGAACACAAAACGAGCCCCGTTTGCGTCGATATTGAAAAAGCTGTTTCGCAAGCCTGAAAGAATGAGTTGTTGGTCCTGCGCACACAAAACGAGCACCGTTTGCGTCGATATTGAAAAAGTTGTTTCGCAAGCCTTAAAGAATGAGTTTTTGGTGTGTAGAACACAAAACGAGCACCGATTGCGTCGATATTGAAAAAGCTGTTTCGCAAGCCTGAAAGAATGAGTGTTTGGTGTGTAGAACACAAAACGAGCACCGTTTGCGTCGATATTGAAAAAGCTGTTTCGCAAGCCTGAAAGAATGAGTTTTTGGTCTTTAGAACACAAAACGAGCACCGTTTGCGTCGATATTGAAAAAGCTGTTTCGCAAGCCTGAAAGAATGAGTTGTTGGTCCTGCGCACACAAATCGAGCACCGTTTGCGTCGATATTGAAAAAGCTGTTTCGCAAGCCTGAAAGAATGAGTTTTTGGTGTGTAGAACACAAAACGAGCACCGTTTGCATCGATATTGAAAAAGTTGTTTCGCAAGCCTGAAAGAATGAGTTTTTGGTCCCGCGAACACAAAACGAGCACCGTTTGCATCGATATTGAAAAAGTTGTTTCGCAAGCCTGAAAGAATGAGTTTTTGGTGTGTAGAACACAAAACGAGCACCGTTTGCATCGATATTGAAAAAGTTGTTTCGCAAGCCTGAAAGAATGAGTTTTTGGTCTATAGAACACAAAACGAGCACCGTTTGTGTCAATATTGAAAAGCTGTTTCGCAAGCCTGAAAGAATGAGTTTTTGGTGTGTAGAACTCAAAACGAGCTCCGTTTGCATCGATATTGAAAAAGTTGTTTCGCAAGCCTGAAAGAATGAGTTTTTGGTGTGTAGAACACAAAACGAGCACCGTTTGCATCGATATTGAAAAAGTTGTTTCGCAAGCCTGAAAGAATGAGTTTTTGGTGTGTAGAACACAAAACGAGCACCGTTTGCGTCGATATTGAAAAAGCTGTTTCGCAAGCCTGAAAGAATGAGTTTTTAGTGTGTAGAACACAAAACGAGCACCGATTGCGTCGATATTGAAAAAGCTGTTTCGCAAGCCTGAAAGAATGAGTTGTTGGTCCTGCGCACACAAAACGAGCACCGTTTGCGTCGATATTGAAAAAGCTGTTTCGCAAGCCTGAAAGAATGAGTTTTTGGTGTGTAGAACACAAAACGAGCACCGATTGCGTCGATATTGAAAAAGTTGTTTCGCAAGCCTGAAAGAATGAGTTTCTGGTGTGTAGAACACAAAACGAGCACCGTTTGCATCGATATTGAAAAAGTTGTTTCGCAAGCCTGAAAGAATGAGTTTTTGGTCCCGCGAACACAAAACGAGCACCGTTTGCGTCGATATTGAAAAAGCTGTTTCGCAAGCCTGAAAGAATGAGTTTTTGGTCCCGCGAACACAAAACGTGCACCGTTTGCGTCGATATTGAAAAAGCTGTTTCGCAAGCCTGAAAGAATGAGTTTCTGGTGTGTAGAACACAAAACGAGCACCGTTTGCATCGATATTGAAAAAGTTGTTTCGCAAGCCTTAAAGAATGAGTTTTTGGTGTGTAGAACACAAAATGAGCACCGTTTGCATCGATATTGAAAAAGTTGTTTCGCAAGCCTGAAAGAATGAGTTTTTGGTCCTGCAAACACAAAACGAGCACCGTTTGCGTCGATATTGAAAAAGCTGTTTCGCAAGCCTGAAAGAATGAGTTTTTGGTCCTGCGAACACAAAACGTGCACCGTTTGCGTCGATATTGAAAAAGCTGTTTCGTAAGCCTGAAAGAATGAGTTTTTGGTCTTTAGAACACAAAACGAGCATCGTTTGCGTCGATATTGAAAAAGCTGTTTCGCAAGCCTGAAAGAATGAGTTTTTGTCTGTAGAACACAAAACGAGCACCGTTTGCGTTCATATTGAAAAAGCTGTTTCGCAAGTTTGAAAGAATGAGTTTTTGGTCCCGCGAACACAAAACGAGCACCGTTAGTATCGATATTGAAAAAGCTGTATTGCAAGACAGAAGGAGAGAGTATTTGCTCCCGTGAAACCAGAATGAGCACTATTAGCATCGAAAATTTTAAAAGCTGTTTTGCAACACTGAAAGAGAGAGGATTTGCTCCCGCGAACACAGAACGAGCAATGTTATCGTAGTTTCTAAAAAGCTTTATCGCAAGATTGAAAGAGTGATGAATTGCTCCCGTAAACACAGAACGAGCACTGTTAGCATCAATATTGAAGAAGCTGTATCGTAAGACTGAAAGTGAGGATTTGCTTCTAAGAACACAAAACGAGCACTGTTAGCATCGATATTGAAAAAGCTGTATTGCAAGACAGAAGGAGAGAGTATTTGCTCCCGTGAACCCAGAATGAGCACTATTAGCATCGAAAATTTAAAAAGCTGTTTTGCAAGACTGAAAGAGAGAGGATTTGCTCCCGTTAACACAGAACGAGCACTGTTAGCATCGATATTGAAAAAGCTGTATCGTAAGACTGAAAGAGAGATGAATTGCTCCCGTAAACACAGAACGAGCACTGTTAGCATCGATATTGAAAAAGCTGTATCACAAGACTGAAAGTGAGGATTTGCTTCTAAGAACACAAAACGAGCACTGTTAGCATCGATATTGAAAAAGCTGTTTTGCAAGACTGAAAGAGAGAGGATTTGCTCCCGCGAACACAGAACGAGCAATGTTATTGTAGTTTCTAAAAAAGCTTTATCGCAAGACTGAAAGAGTGATGATTTGCTCCCGTAAACACAGAACGAGCGCTGTTAGCATCAATATTGAAAAAGCTGTATCACAAGACTGAAAGAGTAAGGATTTATTCCCGTGACCACAGAACGAGAACTTTTAGCATAGTTACTGAAAAAGCTGTATCGCAAGACTGAAAGAGTTAGGATTTGCTCCCGCAAAGGCAGAACGAGAACTTTTAGCATAGTTACTGAAAAAGCTGTATAGCAAGACTGAAAGAGTGAGGATTTGCTTGTAAGAACATAGAACGAGCACTGTTAACATAGTTACTGAAAAAGCTGTATCGCAATACTGAAGGAGCGAGGATTTCCTTCTAAGAACATAGAACAAGCAGTGTTGGCATCGTTGAAAAAGCTGTATCGCAAGACTCAAAGAGAAAGGATTTGCTCCTGTGAACAAAGAATGAGCACTGTTAGCATCGATATTGAAGAAGCTATATCTCAAGACTGAAAGAGTAAGGATTTGCTCCTGTGAACACAGAACGAGCACTGTTTGCATCAATATCGAAAAAGCTGTATTGCAATACATAAAGAGTGAGGATTTGCTTGTAAGAACATAGAACAAGCACTGTTAGCGTAGTTACTGAAAAAGTTGTATCACAGTACTGAAAATGTCACTCCGTGACAGTATTATAATTTTATGGACCCAATATCTATGGCTCACGGGCTTCTGGAGTCCAGAAACCACAGGTTGAGGACCGCTGCATTGAACAATGATGTCAGCTTTCTGCAGAGATTGAAGGATTGGCTAAATATCTCCAGACCAAACATTGTATTATTTCTGGCTTGGACAATAATCAGATTTAAAAATTGCAATCACTAGTTCACAGCTCCTATTTTGCCCCACATCATATTTGCTCCTAACCCAGTTCCTAAGAAGGTTCAGACAAACATTATTCTAAAAAAAAAAAACAAAAAAAAAAACACAGACATGTTTTAAAATAAAGACAAAGCATGCTTAAAGAATTTGATAATGTGGTGGCAAAACAAATCCCCAGTTCTGGACGGAGGCCTTTTCTATGCAGTCTTTTAGGGAACATGACATTAGTTTAATTTTGTGTAGTACCACTGTCTACTGCCCCTCCTTGAACTGCCATCTTAACGTGGTGGAGGGGTTTGAGTGCTCAAATGATCCTAGAGGCTATGTTGTCTGGGGCCTAAATGCCCCTGGTAGGGTCTCCTATGGCAAACAGGCTCTAGGTGATGGGTCAGACAAAGAGCGGTTCAAGAATCCCTCATGAGGAATATCGAGGCACGTGACGTCGCTCGGTACGGCGGAGCCGGGGTCCCACCCTGGAGCCAGGCCTGGGGTCGGGACTCGCTGCAGAGCGCCTGGTGGCCGGGTCGCTCCTTGCGGGACCCGGCCGGGCCAAGCCCGAACGAGAGAGGCGAGGCCATCCCCCAGTGGGCCCACCATACCCGGCCTTCTTGGTGTCCCTGTCGGGGGTGCTGGGTAGTGCCCCTCCCGGGGACTCCATTATTCTGCTGGGGGACTTCAACGCCCACGTGGGAAATGACAGGGACACCTGGAGAGGCGTGATCGGGAGGAATGGCCTCCCCGATCTGAATCCGAGTGGTGTTTTGTTATTGGACTTCTGTGCTAGTCACGGATTGTCCATAGTGAACACCATGTTCAAACATAAGGGTGTCCATCAGTGCACTTGGCACCAGGACACCCTAGGCAGGAGGTCAATGATCGACTTTGTTGTCATATCATCAGACCTTCGGCCGCATGTTTGGTGAAGAGAGGGGCTGAGCTGTCCACTGATCACCACCTGGTGGTGAGTTGGATCCGCTGGAGGAGGAGAAAGCCGGACAGACTTGGCAGGCCCGAGCGCATAGTGAGGGTCTGCTGGGAACGCCTGGCGGAGGCCTCGGCCAGGGATGTATTCAACTCCCACCTCCGGGAGAGCTTTAACCAGATCCCAGGGGATGTTGGAGACATAGAGTCCGAGTGGACCATGTTCTCCGCATCTATTGTCGATGCTGCTGCCCGTAGCTGCGTCCGTAAGATCTGCGGTGCCTGTCGTGGCGGCAATCCCAGAACCCGGTGATGGACACCGGCAGTAAGGGATGCTGTCAAGCTGAAGAAGGAGTCCTATCGGCTGTGGTTGGCTTGTGGGACTCCTGAGGCGGCTGAGGCAAAGGCAAAAACTCGGGCCTGGGAGGAGTTCTGTGAGGCCGTGGAGAAGGACTACCGGCTTCAGGAGGAGCAGTGTGGTTTTCGTCCCAGCCGTGGAACACTGGACCAGCTCTATACCCTCTACAGGGTGCTCGGGGGTTCATGGGAGTTTGTCCAACCGGTTCACATGTGTTTTGTGGACCTGGAGAAGGCATTCGACTGTGTCCCTCATGATGCCCTGTGGGGGGTGCTCCAGGAGTATGGAATCAGGGGCCCTTTATTAGGGGCCATCCGTTCCCTGTTCGAGCGGAGCAGGAGTTTGGTCCGCATTGCCGGCACTAAGTCGGACCTGTTCCCGGTGCATGTTGGACTCCGGCAGGGCTGCCCTTTGTCACCGGTCCTGTTCATAACTTTTATGGACAGAATTTCTAGACGCAGCCAAGGGCCGGAGGGGGTCTGGTTTGGGGACCAGTGGATTTCGTCTCTTCTTTTTGCAGATGACGTGTTCCTGCTGGCCCCCTCTAGCCAAGACCTACAGCATGCGCTGGGGCGGTTCGCAGCCGTGTGTGAAGCGGCTTGGATGAAGTTCAGCTCCGTCAAGTCCGAGGCCATGGTACTCGACCGGAAAAGGGTGGCTTGTCCTCTTCAGGTTGGAGGGGAGTTCCTGCCTCAAGTGGAGGAGTTTAAGTATCTCGGGGTCTTGTTCACGAGTGGGGGAAAAATGGAGGGTCCTCTACTCTATTCAGCCGACCTCCAGACCGTCAGTTCCTTCGTCGCCGGCCGCCAAGGTCTCTACGTCCCTGCTGACCTCCTTGTCTTTGCCTTCGCGCTGGCCGCCACGGTCTCTACGCCTCTGTCAGCATCCACGCCTTTGCCGCCGACCGCCCAGGACTCTGTGTTGCAGGTCCTGGCACCAGCCTGAACTGTATGCCTGCACGGGACGACATCCTGGTCACCCGCCTGACCTTTGTGGCTGCGCGAGACGATGTCCTGGTTGCCCGCCTGAACTTTGTGCCTGCGCAGGACGACATCCTGGTCGCCCGCCAGAACTTTGTGTTTTGGTTTTTGTTTCTGTTTTTTTTTTTTGTTTCTGTCAGTCTGAATCTGCATGACTGGATTGAATTGATTTTTTTGTAAAGTTGCTTGAGAATTGGGACTACATCAAAAAGCTGAATTTATGACCGCCATGTCATTATGAGTTGAAAACTCCACCCCTTTCTTCAGCCAAGTGTCCAAAAATAAGTCCTCCTTTATGTGATACATGTATAAAGTAATCATCAATCTTTGGCCTAAGGTGCCTTATGAATCAACCTGTGTTCAAACGTGGTGTTTGTTAGAGACTAGCAAGTCAAGTAACAATACACAGCTTGGACTCAAATCAAGGAGGCGTTGCTCCAAACCATAACAGTCCAGGTAATTCCAACGTTAAACAGGGAACAATGGAAGCCCCAGGTGTCCCTTCAATGAGACTGTCCTTAAATTTACAGAAGGCAGAGGGAAGTAAACTACTGTTTTGTGCATAAACAAATAACAATTCCAACACCAGCTTTGGCTCCTTTGATTTTAGTTATGTGATATTCCATATCGCATAATCATATGTAACAACTAACTCTCTTCATCTCTGCTCTATCAATGCAGACTGGGGCCTGCTGCCCTCTTTGCATGTTGCTCTGGTCAACATTGAGCTCATTGGGATTCATGATGTTGAACAGCATGTTGTTTTCTTAGCACCAGCTGTTAACTTTTCCTGTTCCTTCAGGCTTATTGGGAGACACACAGGAGAGTCCCTCCTTGCTTAAAGGATGAAGTAAACCCCTGTTCATCGTTCACGACAGTGTAGTGCAGCCAAACAGGAGACAGTGGAAGGTGTTCTGGGGAGCTGGGGCATTTATTATCCACTGTCACATTACAGGTATAACTGATACTCATAACTGTCCCAAAATCGACTGATATTACTCAGTCATTTACACTTCTTCTGCCCTACACTTTCAAAATAAAGTAAGTAAATTTTATTTATATAGCACCTTTCACAGGTCAAACCACAAAATGCTTTACAATAGAAACAAGTATAAAAACATAAGTAGTAAAAATAGAGCTGAAAAGAAAAATAAACAATAAAATTGAGAAAAAATTAAAACAGAATACACCATAAAACTAGTTAAAAGCTAGTCTGAATAATTGTGTCTTCAACTGCTTCTTAAAAAAATTCACAGACTTAAGGCAGCACAAAGATGGAGGCAAAGTGAGGACTAAAATTTTTAAATGGATTCTAAGATGAACCGGTACCCAAAGTAAAGAAATGAAAACAGGAGTAATGTGCTGTCTCTGTATTGTGTTAATTTAAAGCCTTGCAGCAGCATTTTGAACTGACTGGAGCCGGTCAATATCCTTCTTATTCAAGCATAAAAAGGCTGTTACAATAATCAAAACATACACGTGCCACTGGTGTGGCAGAGCTAGTGTAAAAAATGACTCTTTTTTTTTTCTGTAGGACTGATCACCATCTGTAATACACATACTGATTCTGGTATCACCTAAAATCTGAGAGGCGTTTGAATTTTGTTTGAATCTTGGGTGAACAGAGTGTATAGCAGGGGAGCGTGGTACAGATTCTTTTGCTGATATGTTGAATATTGAATACAGAGCTGTGGTCAATAAACAACATCCAAACGTGATATTTTGCCAGGGTTGAATGGGGTTGTATGCAGTGCAGAGGAAATTGCTAATTGTATAAGTTTAGTCATACTTTAGTTCTGTGTATCTGTTTCCCCTTTGATGAGCTGAATAAACACAAAGGTTTTACTCTGAAACAGTTAGATGAATGTAATGCAGTGTATTAAAATGTAAATGTACTGTAGTGGTTAAGTGAATGTATCTAATTACAGGATTATAGTTATGCTGTTGTTGGGTTAGCAAATGCATCAAATTTTAATAAACCTTATTACTTGATTGATGTGAGTCTTGTTTGTGCTTCTAATGTGTATGCTACTGGCTTCTTGCACAAATCATATGTCATCACTACATCCCTCCCTCAACCCACGAATTTGGCTCACCTTTATCATGTAAACTAATGTGGGGATGTGACTAATCACTTGGTAAGTCAGGGAAGTATCAGAGGCGTGTGGACTCAAACCTCCCTCACCGCATCGGACCTTTCACAAAAAACTTACAGACAGCAAAATGGAATCCCACATTGAAGTGTTTTGTTAAAAGGACTACTAACGCAGATTCTTTTTGGCTTCGATATTACGCCTTACAGCATGCTGTGAAACATGTTCGATTGCAATACCCTGAATAAGTCATCTTCTCCTTACATGACATCTTCTGATAAGAATTTTCTTCTGATTGTTACCAGTGAATACAAGAAAAGGTTTATGTGCATGGTTAAAGGCATCAAACTGAAAAGGCTGTAACCTACAGATTATGAATATGTGCCTTGTGATATTGGAACAGACTCGTACCGTAGTGTGCTGCACCGTGCTGCAGGCTTTTCTCAATAGGCCGACACAGCACATTAGCTCTGCACCAGAGAAAGAAGCAGAGATAAGTGGGGAGGGGAAAGTATGGGTTTTGTGTGTGTGTGTGTGTGTGCCTGTGTGTACGTGTGTGCCTGTGTGTGTGTGTGTGTGTGTGTGTGTGTGTGTGTGTGTGTGTGTGTGTGTGTGTTTGTGTATTTATACATGTGTGTTTGAGGGATGGGCTTGTGATGATGATGAAGACTGACTGAAAAAAGGATGAGATATTTTGTGAAAATGAGAGTGAAAAAAATTAGAAACTACTAAAGATCTGATGGTCTGCAGTATTTTCTGCATTTTCTGTGGTGCTCAGCAGATACTCTGCTTCTGGTCTCCACCCTCCCCTTTAGCTGCTGGTACAGGGACAATCTTGGAAAGAAAAAAAAGAGAGAGGGGATGTTTAGTGGGCATAAAAAGCTGTTCCGTACTCCTTTTGCTGTGCTCTAATTAAGTAAAGTGCTTTAGTAGATTGAAAGATAGTGGGAGGTGATGCGTAGTAGAGGAAGAAAGGACAGCAAATGTTTTAGTACAAACAAAACTTGCTTGAATATAGGATAAGCAAATTTTAATTAAGGACCTTTAATTTACTCTACTTATACAGATGCATGTTTTTTCCAATAACTAAAACATTTACACTATCAAATCAGCCTCCTTAGATAACAGCAGCTGTCACAAATTTCTAAGGCAGAGAGCCTTTCCAGAATTTTTTCAACAAAAACAATATTTCCAATAGAAAATTTCTATCATAGAAATTTTGGTGTTATCACTCTCACATTCTCTCATACTGGAGACTGGACGTTCAACATGGCACCTCATGGCAAAGAACAGTCAAGATCTGAAAACAAAAATAATTTTTATCTGCACAAAGATGGCCTATGCTTTAAAAAGATTTTAAACACCCTGAAACTCTGCTGCAGCCAGGACCATTAATTAACAGGACAGATTCCACTCAGAACAGGCCTTGCCATGGTTGACCAAAAAAGTTGAGTGAACATGCTCAGGGTCATATCCAGATGTTGTCTTTTGAAAATAAAAGTATGAGTGCTGCCAGCATTGTTGCAGAGGTTAAAGGGGTGGGGTTCAGTCTGTCAATTCTCAGACCACATGCCTCACACTGCATCAAACTGGTCTGCATGGCTGTTGTCCCGGAAGGAAGCCTCTTCTAAAGATGATGCACAAGAAAGCCCGCAAACAGTTTATTAAAGACAAGAAGATTAAGACTACTGCAATTATTCTGTGGTCTGACCAGACCAAATAAAATGTATTTAGTTCAGATAGCATCAAGCATGTGTGGTGGCTAACAGGTGAGGAGTATAGAGACAAGTGTGTCTTCCCTAAAGTCAAGCATGGTGTTGGGAGTGTCATGGTTTGGGGCTGCGTGATTGCTGCATGCAGTGGTGAGCAACATTTATTGTGACATACTGAAGCAGAGCATGATCCCCTCCCTTCTAAAAGTGGGCCAGTAGTATTCCAGCATGATAACGACCCCAAATACCATCAAGACAACCACTGCCTTGCTAAAGAAAGAGAGTAAAGGTGCTGGACTGGCCAAGCATGTCTCCAGACCTAAACTCTGTTGAGCATCTGTGAGGTAACTTTAAACAGAAGGTGGAGGAAGGTATTTAACATCCACTAGCTCTGTGATGTTGTGAAAGAGGATTCCAGTGGCAACCTGTCAAGCTCTTGTGAAGTCAATACCAAAGAGAGTTAAAGTGCTTTTGACGTAGAATTCTTATGATAAATCCAATTACATTAATGGAAAGGAAAAATTTATAATATATTTAAAAATGTAATTTCACAGCACTGAAATGAACAGTTGTTGAGATATTGTCATATTCGAGGGTTGTTGTGGACCAAAATGCAGAGACAGGCGAGGAGATGGCATGGCGAGCAGAACGATGATTTATTTAAATCCTAACTTTGACAAAACAGAAGGCAGGCAGGCAGGTTGTAACAAGAGCATACAGGTGTCCAGGTCTGACAGAGTACGGAAAAACAAAGGGAACTTGACGCAGGGAAGGTGACGCAACAAACCAGCGAGGAACAAGAAAAACAGACCAACTAATATACAGAGGGTAATCAATGTGGACGAAAAGACAGGTAATCAATAGAACTAGGGACAGGTGTGACATGGGAAGCAGGGAGGCTGAAGGACAGGTGAAACTAATACAAAAACTAAACCATGGGAGAAGGGACTAATTAACAAACTCAGAGAAACAGACCTAAGCAAACTATAACAACCTAAGATATAAGAACCTGGCAAATAAGAATTAACAAAAGAAACCATAAAGGAAACCCTAACTAAAAAGTAAACAAACCCAAACAAACACTGACTGAAACTAACTGGGAAGGGAGCAGAGGAATCGAAGACTAGAATAAATGCAAACCAAAACGTAATAAGTGGAACTAAGTAAAGTGGCAAACAATAACTACAAGCTAACCTATAGAAGGAACTGAAACAATAGAAACCAGCACGGGCAACTAAACTAGGGATAAGGCTGGGAAGAACTACAAACATAAAAGGGAAACGAACACTGAGTAAATAATAACTGAAAGGGAACAAATGACAAGAGGAGGACCAGGGCAAATAAACTAAAAATTAGAAGAGTGCACCCACAACAAATAACCTAACCATAAACAAACACAGAGACACTAAACGGGAAACTAAACTAGAGAACCCAAGGAAGCAAGAGAACTGTAATAATAATACTAATAACAAAACCATCAGCAAGAGACAAATAACCACCAAGGAAACCATGGGCGAGGGGAGAAAGAATTACTAAAACTATAAGGAAACAGAAGGAATAAACAAACATGACTACTGAACCCAAAGAAATAGAAACAACAAGCTGAAAAGTAAACAAACACAAAACCACAAGTCCAAAATTGCAGATCCTGACAGATATATGGTCATAACTTTCAATAAAATGCACTTCCAGACTACTCCTTTATGATTTTGTTTTGCTTTTGTATGAAAGCTGTATGCTGCTACAACGGCCAGCAACATACACAGTAGCGAAGAATATTATGTTTCTTTAGATATATTTTAGTCACTATCAGAGTGAGACGAAGCGGAGTCAGAAGAAGAAGAAAATCAGCACACATTTTGGGTGCAACTCCTTATATGTTGGAGCTGCTAGGCAGAGCCAACAGCAGCCAATATCTAAATGCACTTTTGTCAAGGAAGTATTCTTACCCGCTGAGCCTTGATCCGTTTAGCAACAGCAGCAACAACCTTTTCTTTGGCAATCTTTACACATCAGATGCTTTGAACAGCATGGCCATAGCAACTGCTTCAACATTTTCCTTCGTCTGGTAGATATCCCAACCTCTGACATAATTTCTCTTGCGAATTCAGAGGTTTCTTGAAGCAGTTTGCTGAAAGGTACTCCGATCAAAACTGGCTGTGCTTGGTTGGACCAGCCTATCTGTCCCTCGTCGGTTTTCCGATTCTGATCCAGGCAGCTCTGATCCTCTTTGCTTCAGGAAAGTAGTGCAGACTAATGGCTGCTATAGCAGTATTGCTGCAGACACCAGCAATGCACCGTTTCACCATATTAACACTGTTTTTATGCAACTTGACTTCTACCTGAACAGTTTATCATTGATGCTCACATAATGAATGAGTTCCCCTTTCACATCAGTTTTAGGCGACTTTGGACTTCCAAATTTTAACAGCAAAATATGCTTATTTTGTGTCACAATTGTCTTTTATCAGATCTTTTATCCTATTATAATGTAAATTACTGCCCAATTTCCCCAATATTGATATGATTTCTTTCAATTTCTGCATTTGTGGTAGAAGCATGGCACGGTGGTGGAAAATAAAGGTGGCTACACTTTGAGCACAATTTGGACATTTTCACTTAGGGGTGTACTCTCTTTTCTTGCCAGTGGTTTAGACAATGGCTGTGTGTTGAGTTATTTTGAGGGGAAAACAAATTTACACTGTTATACAAGCTGACTTTGATACATTGTTTCAAAATGTCATATCTTCAGTGTTGTCCCATGAAACAATATGATAAAACATTTACAAAAATATATGGATGGATGAATGAAATGTGTATTTAAAGGTTTTTGTGTTTGTAGAATTGGATGTTTTGTAAAATGTGGCATCAGACTGGAAGTTACTGCTTCAAACTAATGACTTTGGCCTTAGCCTACCTAAACAGTTCTGGCAGGACATTGACGAACAGCTAAATTTAAATGAAAATATATATACTTAAATTTCCCCTTTACTACTTAATTTAATGTAAGTGAAGACTGGTAACAAACCTATTATGTGGTAGCTGTGCCCAGATAGCTACAGCTACTGTTCTGCCTTGTACAGTCTACCTCTTATTTATGTACATGCGTTTTCTTGGCAATGTCTTGCAAAGAATGCAGTGAAACAAAAAAGGCTGCATTGGGCTTTATCATCAAAAAACATAAAACCTCTCTGTCTCTCTCTCTTCTCCCTCTCTTGCTCTCCCTTTCTCACACACACACACACACACACACACACACACACGCGCGCACTGTGACAAAAATCCTCCTCGTTCGTGAATTCTGCTGGCCTGTTTCTCCTCACCGGCACTGTCCTGACTCTGTACTGAGCAGGGACCAACAGTGGATGTGGGAGAGCATCATCTACAGCATTTGGGCGCAGGACCGAAGCATGCCCCAGGGCAGCCATGACTTGCTCGGCGTCAGACAGCGAGAAGATTGTGATAAACTGCGGCGGGATCCGACACGAAACCTATCGGAGCACTTTGAAGACGCTGCCCGGGACACGCTTATCTTGGCTTACCGAGCCCGACGCCTTCAGCAACTTCGATTACGACCCTAAGTCGGACGAATTCTTTTTCGACCGCCACCCAGCCACCTTCGCTTTCATCTTAAATTACTACCGCACCGGTAAGTTACATTGTCCTAACGATGTCTGTGGACCGTTATTTGAAGAGGAACTCGCCTTTTGGGGCATTGATGAGACTGACGTGGAGGCGTGCTGCTGGATGAACTACAGGCAGCACCGCGACGCAGAAGAGGCATTGGACAGCTTTGAGACTCCTGAGCCAGACGTACCCGAGGATGATCCGGCGCTCACCGGCGGGGTGGACGGAGACCTAAAGCGGCTGTGCATGCAGGAGGATGGCCGCAAAGCGACTTGGTGGGAAGTATGGCAGCCCAGGATGTGGGCGCTGTTCGAGGACCCTTACTCTTCCAAATACGCCCGGGTGAGTGCTCGGACAGAACTCCAGTATTTTTTAATAATTTTTCAAATGCTTTTCCCCCCCGACACTTTTTGATTTGTGGGGGCTATATTCATTTGGTCCTAGTTAATTCTTGGAGTCGCCAGTTAGAAAGATTTCAAATATACTGCGGAGTTTTATAACAAAACGAAACACCTGAAACAATTCCGTCAGTGTAGTTGCAGCTATGTTTGTGTTCATACATTTGTGTAGATATGTTCTGGTGGCCCTGCTGTTTCTCTATTCTATATATTTGAGAAAACCTTAATGGTCATCTAGTCTGAAAAGGTTTTATTCTTTATGTCTTCTGTAACTGAAGAATATAGAAGTTGACTGCTAAAAATTTGCTTAAAAGAACATTTGCATCTAATACTATACTAACAGTCTGGGATTCCTAATAGTGCAGCCTGACATTTTTACATTAAATAGTGCAATTCAATTTTATTAATGCATTTATAAATGATTAATGGTAAAACCGAAAGAATAAAACATTAGTTAAGACAAGATTCAGTGTTTACAAAACTCTAAAATTATATGTTGATAACTTTCTAAAAGAAAATATAATTTTCTGTACTTACAACAATTCTTTGCGCCCATGTTTGTCTAAATGTCATGGCATTCTGTTTATTGTATTAGTAGGTGCCTAGCAATAAATGAAGAGTTGTGCATTGCATGGCAAAATATAGACTTACATTATATTACCTATCGCCTTTAAAGGTTTATTACTTTATTTTCTTCTGCCCTCTTTATTGCGGCCCAAATGGAAGAGTGCATCCACGCAATAAATACACTGATTATCCACACAGCACCTTTTAATAGGTGGGATATATTAAGTAGCAAGTGAACAGTTTGCCCTCAAAGCTGATGAGTTTAGCGGGTAGCAAACGGATAGCAGAATAATTTAAGTAAGTTTGACACAGGCAAAATTGGGATGGGTAGATGATGGGGCAGCTTTTGTGGGGTGTCTCTGGACTGCAGTGCAGAGTACTGATCAAAAGAGATCCAAGGAAGGAAGAGAGATGAACTTGTGACAGGGTCATATTTTATTGATACCAGTAGGGGGTGAAGGCTGTATGGTCAGATCCAGTAAATGAACTACTGTAGCTCAAATTGCTGAAGAAGGTAATGCTGGTTCTGAAAGAAAGAAGACTTAGTTCACAGTGCACTGTATCAAAATACACAGTGCACTGCAGTTTGTGCCAAATGGGGCTGCATAGTTGCAGAATGGTCAAGGTGCCTATGTTGATCCCTGTCTAATATCAAAAATGGACCACGAAGCAATGGAAGGTGATGGCTTTATTAGTGAATCAAGTTTTCTTTTACATCATGTGAATAGTCGGTTGGATTGTGCATTGCTTACTTCACGAGCAAGGGAATGTGCTATGGGAAGAAGGCAGGCTGGGGGAGGCAGTGTGATATTTTAGGCAATGTTCTGCTGGTAAACCTTAGGCCCTGCCATCCATGTGGGATGTTACTTTGTCATTTACATGTAAAGTCAATTAACTGAACTCATTCTTCAATAGGCTTTGTTTCGCAACAAACTTAGGATCCGCCTCTTTTCCCGAACTACATTGACGCTCACTTTTATTGTCACACCTCAAGTGTCTGATCTCTCAATTCAGCCAATGGATGCTATTTCTTTACCAAGTCAGGAAATGCTTTCTCTCTTGCTCCTACTTATATCTATCTAGAAGTCAGGTAAAGATGCTGCTTGAGAGACTGAACTGAAACAAGGCTGCAGGTCCAATTGTGTCAGGCCCAGAGTCTTGAAGGCATGTGCAGACCTGCAGCACCTTTCCAACCTGATCCAGAATAAGGTCTGAGTGCTGTGAAAGACATCCTGACTTGTTCCGATACCGAAGATAATCAGTCAGTCTTTCATGACTTTAGACCTGTTGACCTGACATCACACATTATTTGGGTCCTGGACATAATCCTATTGAATTACCTTAGTAAGCAAACAAGCATCTTTCAGGACCCCCTGCAGTTTGCTTATCACCTTGACGTCGAACTTAGGAATGCATTATATATCTGCTTCAATAAACCGACTGTCATATGGACATATGCTGTTCACAAGATGACTTATTGTCTGCTGAGGAATGGTAGCCCACTTTTCATGAAGGACTGCCCTCAGGTCATTGAGGTTCTGGGCTACAGAGATACGGGCCTCTAGACAGTGACTTTTTTGATTCTATAGGTTTTCTGTGAGATTCAGGTCTGGAGAAAGTGGAGGCCACTCCATTTGAGGTACCCCAGTCCCGCAGCCGTTCCCTAATTATGTGACCTTGATGCGCTGGAGCATTGTTGTCCATGAAGATAAAATTACGGCTGTGTTGTTCATGCAGTGGAAAATGGACTGGATTAATTATGTTATTAAGGTAGTATGAGCTTGTCACTGTAAAATTTACAAAGTGTAGGGGAGTTCTGTATTGTTTATCGTCTTGTGACAACAGTGACTGATGCATAGCAGTCTCGTTGATGTCTCCTACATCGTTGGTGCCCATATTTTTTGCTCAACATAAAACAAAACTGAGGGCCACTGGTACCCTGTCCAGCATAAATGTTCCCTGGCCCATGCAAGACAATAATGCCTGTGCCTGGTAGAGTGGTCAAGTACCCTTGCAGGTCGTTTAACATGCAGATCATGCTCAGGTAAACGGTTTTGAATGGTCTGACGTGAAACCTGGATGCCTCTCATCTTCCTTAAATGTGCCTGGAGTTGACTGGCATTCATCATCTGGTTCCTCAGGGCACTGTTCACAATAAAGCGGTCATCAGTGTGGGATGTGGCCAACGGACATCCTTCTGTACCTTTCTATAACTCTTCCAGTCTCTCTGTATCTCTGTTGCAGCCTGCTAATGGCACCCTGTGCCACTCTAAACGCAGTGGCCACTTCCTTCTGAGAACATCCTGTTTGAATGGCAAGATACTGTTGATCAATTGATACATATTATCTTGGTCTCATGATGTCAAAATGTGAACAGCATGATGAGGAGGACTATTTAAATACCAATTCTAATTGAACCAGGAAATGTATTGGTCCATTCATGGATCGATCTTGTAAATGTTGCTGTTAAGCTCCTTGTTAGAGAACAAGGTGTGCAAAAAGTACTGAAACATTGAACAGATAATCGTTTAGAGAAGGTCACATAAAGTTAACCTGTGAAGGTTATTCTGCATAACAGCTTAATGGCAAAATTCACAACAGGTGTTAGATTCACAAATCGACCAAATACATTTCCTGGCTTGAAATATTTCACTCTGTGTGTAATGAGTCAATGTAATTTATGTTTCACTTTCTGAACTAAGTTTCAAAACAAATTGAAACTTTTTCACGATTTTCTCATTTTTGAGATCTGCCTGCTAAGCTTGCAATTGCGATATTAGTTTCAATATATGCCAATTTTCTTCTTTCCTGTTTCTTATCACTCTTTGACCTTTAGCATTTTGGGCAATGTCATTTGTGTCCGTTGTGAGCATATGCTGCCGTTAGACTCAGTCTGACTGGCTAAATATTCCAATAACATGTAAAATGCAAGTTCTTATCTCTTTGTAGTACAATAATTGTTGGCTATTATATTCAAACAGTCATTTGCGATATGAATATTGCAAACAATGAAATTGCAATCAAGATATATTTACAACATATTGTGCAGGCCTAGTACCTGTATGTGCATCAGGTGGAATGGTATATCCAAAGACTGGACCAAAGCATAAATGCCCTGATTCTCAATGGCTCTCGATGGTTGAAGATCCTTAGACGGAATGAGTTTTGTAATTAGCTTCACCGCCTCTGAGTTAGGAGCATGAGAATCATTAGCATTTTTGATAGGTTTTCGTATTACAGTGCTGTTGAAACATATAATATCAATTCCTCTTATTTCTTGCATTTGAAAAGATTTCCCTTCAGCTTCACACATCCTGCATATGGCATGGATGTCTAAATTAGGTCCCAAATGAACATCAAGATAATCGAGTTTTGACAGCTGTTAATCAAGTCATAATCAACCGTATCTGCATGTCAATGAATAGAACTAATTTTCTCTCCCAACTATTATATATAGTATTGTTCCCCCCTCCCATATTTAAATACCATTTGCTTGTAGGATTTGTTTCCTTAATTGGGTAATTGTTTTCACAAAATTATGCACTTTATAGCTTCTTAATTATGTATTAAGAGCATGAAAATCAAATAATATAAAAAGTGAGATTGACAGATACTCCAGACTATCATAATGATAAATGCTAATTTTTGGAAGGTCAAGTCATGGCCTCTAGTGAGGCCTGGCTCATTGTTTTTCTACATACTTCTTTCCATTATAGGTAGTGCCTCATTCTTATACCTCATATTTTATTAGGATTATCACAGTTCAGGTCCTATTTGAGATGAGCCCCAGCTAACAATGGGTGTAAAAGATTATATTAAAAAAACTTAACAGAGTCTCCACTTCAGTTGCCACTTGTTGGGACCCCAGCCATGGGTTACAACATTAAAGGCCAGTAAGAACTTTTCAGGAATTTTCAAAATAAATTACAGTAACCTACTTCCAGCTCAGCAAGGAACATGATCAGAAGTAACTGCGGACTTCCCCTGACGTCACTTTTGAAAAAAAACTTTGCGTTCCAACAAACAGGCCTCTTCCGCACAGGTCCCCAGCGGAGCTAGAAGCAAAGAGCGCGCATGTCTCCTTGCTGGCAAGCAGACATAACTCTTTAACTTGGATCCAGAGTGATTACGATCATATGCAACAAAGTTAAGTAATGGTTTGCTGTTCGAGTATTCGGCATTCAGTCAGTCAGCCAGTCATTTTCTACAGCTCATTCCATAATGGGTCACGGGGAAGCTGGTGCCCATCTCCAGCAGTCTATGGGCGAGAGGCGGGATACACCCTGGACAGGTCGCCTATTCGACATTCATTCAGGGTGTAATAAGACAAGCTTGACTTGGCTTTTCTTCGGAGACCTCCAGAAGCAGCCCTAATTGAAGCGGATTTCCCCCACTGCCTGGAAAAGAAGGCCGGGACCGCATCGCACGCCTTCCTGCGTCCAGGTACGTCCAGGTAGCGAAAGGGGCCGAACGTGCCTTTGTCGTATGGTTTTTTAACAAACTTGGTGGATGGAGCCCTGGTTACTTCTTAATGAATCAGGTTATACAAGTTTTGCGAAGGCTGAGGTGCTCTAAAGTACTGATATATGGACGTTTAGATGCTCTAAATGCTCTGAACGTCTGAACGCTGTGACGCGCAGTAGGCCAGATACTGACCCGAGACTGATGATGAGCCAAAAAAGAAAAAACACTCAGTCAGTGGTTCCCAACATTTTTTGACTTGTGTACCCCCTGAGCCATTTTGCTATACCACGAGTACCCCCTCCAGTGTGTCCCCTGGGATTTTGGTGTTGGGGGTTTAAAATATTATACAGTATACACACGTGGACAAAATTGTTGGAACCCCTCAGTTAATGAAAGAAAAACCTACAATGGTCACACAAATAACTTGAATCTGACAAAGAAAAGAAATTCTATGAAAATGAACAAATGAAAGTCAGACATTGCTTTTTAAACAAGCTTCAACAGAATTATTTAAAAAATAAACTCATGAAACGGGGCCGGACAAAAATGATTGTACCCATAACTTAATATTTTGTTGCAGAACCTTTTGAAGCAATCACTGCCATCGGACGTTTCCTATAACTGTCAGTGAGACTTCTGCACCTCTCATTTTATCAATCTGGTAATGATTGGCCATAGTGGGCTTGGCTTATGGGCAAAAATGTAACTAAAACATTTTGCTTATTATAAGATTCCCCAAAAATCACTTGTGCGATCTAGAGAGCTCAAACCCTCAGGATATGTTCTGTGCATATTCCTGAGAAGTTCATATTCTAGCTAAAGTTCTATCTCAGAGTGTGTCTCTACGAGATAGGATGTTTGGTAATAAAGCTAGTGGCTGTATCTCCAGTTCTGTTGCCAAACGCCATGGAATGTTGCACACTACTTAGGTAGGCAATGCATTTAATCCCCAATAAGCACTGTTCCATTTGGACTGCCCACTTCTGTAGAATTATTTATTAAGATGCTAATCAATAATAATGATTATAAATTAATTTGGATGAAAAAAATTACATTGTGGTGGCTGAAGAAATCCATGCATATTCTGCATATTAAAGTATTTTGAGATTTTTCTGACAAACTATGCATTTTATTTGAATTTTTCAATTTTAGCCATTATTACTACCTTAACAGGATAGCCATACAACATTCTACCTCTGATCTTCCCATTGGTTTGGCATGACTTGGTTGGTCCAATGGTTAACAGCTTATCCTGTGGTTTGAGTGGTTGGTGGTTTGAATCTCCACATTGACAGTTTTTTTTATATTTTGTGATTTCCTCAAACAAAGTTCTAACACTATATTGTGTATGACGTTTTAAAGGTTGCTTCTGCATTAATCCACACACGTTTCAAGTTGTAACATGCCCCTATGGAAAATGGGTTCATATTTGATTTTGGCTAAGTACTACTGAAATGACAGTTAACGATTTTTGGTTGAAAAGGTAATTCATTGAGGTGCTTGAATAAACACTCATATTGTTCCTTCTACAGTCACATTCATCTGAAAGCATTTTGGGAATTTTATGATGAAATATCCATTTTGCTACGTACCAAATATTACCTTAAAAGGATAGCCGTACAACATTCTACCTCTGATCTTCCCAGTGTCTCCATATGACTAGGATGGTGCTGTGGTTAAGAGATTGGCCTTTGGTTCGAGTGGTTGGTGTTTTGAAGCTCAGGATTGGCTGTTTTTTGTAATTTTCTCACACAAATGCTGAGTATTAAGACTACATATTGTGCATCATGTTTTGAAGGTTTCAGAATTAATTCACACATGTTTCAAGTTCTAACCTGCCCCTACGGAAAATGGGTCTGTTTCAAATGGTCATCGCGTGCTGGGAGGGAGTGGACTCGCAAGGAAGGCTTGGAACCAGATCATAACTGCTTGCAGTTCTAGTTTTTATTTTTACTTAGTTTTGATTTTCAATTCTAGTTTAGTTTTAATTAGTTTTTAGCATTTGTTTGCTAGTTTAGTTTACTTTTTGAAAATGCTTAGTTTCAGTTTATTTTTTATTTATAGTTTTAGTGTTTTTTGTAATTCGAGTTACATACAACATCCTGTGGATGAGGGTTGCGCATGCTCCTTTACCTTCTCAAGGTAAGCTACGTTAGCAGTTTTGTGCGAGCTTTTCAAGCTAACCCTAAGGTTAGTAGGGTTCTTACCCTTAATAATTTGACATATATTTTATCTCGTTGCACTACAAGACACTTGCTTTTATCCAAAATGCAGTCATATTCAAAGTAAACCTAAAATTGAACTGTGGTGCTTTCTCTCCAGTTTTGCTGACATGACAATAGGTGTGGATGGACCACATCAACACAGATTACTTGACTGACCTACCAGCCATCTTCTGGAATATAAAGCGTCACAGCGAGAAAAGAAAAACAACAACCGAAAACTAGACTTCATACTAATGCATGAAACACACAAACAAAAACTAAGCACAATTGTAAACACTTATTACAGTTTCAGTTAGTTCTCCTTTTTATGCAAACTCGTTTATATTTTTATTGTAGTTATTGAAATGTTTTTTCACTTCCAGTTTTCATTATTTTGCTAGTTTTCGTTAACAGTAATAACTTTGGCTGGACAGTTCATTGCTACATCTACAAGTGCAAGTTAACACTCTACCATGCAAAGTGAAAGCGATTTATCAACACCACCCAGAAACACTGTTGGATTCTCTGGGCCAGAGCTTATCTGAGATGGACTGAGTGTGCTGTGGTCTGAGTCCATATTTCATATTGTTTTTTGAAATCATGGACGTCATGTCCTCCGGGCCAAAGAGGAAAAGCACTATCCAGATTGCTATACAAAGTTTAAAAGCCATCATATGTGATGGTATGGTGCTGTGTTAGTGACCATGACATGGGTAACCGGCGAGGTGTTGGAGGGGTCAAACCTGCTAAAAAACAGGTTTAACTTGTTTGCCTCCTGTTGGTCTCCTCTTATCACTGCCATGGTTTTTGTTTCCAAACCAGTGATGTTTTTCATCTAAGTCCACACCTCCCTAGTGTTATTTTGGACCAGTTTGCTCTCCAGCTTCCTCCTGTACTGCCCCTTAACCTCCCCGATCAGTTTGCTCTCCAGCTTCCTCCTGTACTGCCCCTTAACCTACCCGATCTTATCCCTCATCTCAGTCTGCACTCTCCTCATCTCCTCCCTGTCTGCCCTTCATAAGTTCATAACTTCCTGTTCAGGGCTGCCTTGATGTCCTTGGTCAATCATGGTTTATTGTTGGCAAAGCAGCAAACTGTTTTGGTGGGGATTATATTATCCATGCAAAAGTAATATAATCCGTAATGCAATCCGTGACTGTATGAATGTCCTCCCCATGTGCATCACAGAAAACATCTCAGTCAGTCACCTCAAAGCAGGCCTGCAGAGTCTCCATAGCCTCCTGTGGACACCTCCGTATAATTCTTGTGGTCACTGGCTGCTGCTGGACTGCAGGGATGTACTAGGGCTAGAGGCAACAGTGGTAGAGGTTTGCCCTGTAACTGGTGGGTTGCCAGTTCAAATCTCCGATTTGTCTTAGTCGTTGTGTCCACTTCACCCTTGCTTTCATCCACCTTGCCTGCTGATGGCGGTCAGAGGACTCAGTAACGCCTGTGTATGGCAGCCTCACTTCTGTCAGTGTACCCCAGGGCAGCTGTGGCTACAATTTAGCTTAACACTGTCAGTGTGTGAATACAGGTCCTTCTCAAAAAATTAGCATATTGTGATAAAGTTCATTATTTTCCATAATGTCATGATGAAAATTTAACATTCATATATTTTAGATTCATTGCACACTAACTGAAATATTTCAGGTCTTTTATTGTCTTAATACAGATGATTTTGGCATACAGCTCATGAAAACCCAAAATTCCTATCTCACAAAATTAGCATATCATTAAAAGGGTCTCTAAACGAGCTATGAACCTAATCATCTGAATCAACGAGTTAACTCTAAACACCTGCAAAAGATTCCTGAGGCCTTTAAAACTCCCAGCCTGGTTCATCACTCAAAACCCCAATCATGGGTAAGACTGCCGACCTGACTGCTGTCCAGAAGGCCACTATTGACACCCTCAAGCAAGAGGGTAAGACACAGAAAGAAATTTCTGAACGAATAGGCTGTTCCCAGAGTGCTGTATCAAGGCACCTCAGTGGGAAGTCTGTGGGAAGGAAAAAGTGTGGCAGAAAACGCTGCACAACGAGAAGAGGTGACCGGACCCTGAGGAAGATTGTGGAGAAGGGCCGATTCCAGACCTTGGGGGACCTGCAGAAGCAGTGGACTGAGTCTGGAGTAGAAACATCCAGAGCCACCGTGCACAGGCGTGTGCAGGAAATGGGCTACAGGTGCCGCATTCCTCAGACCTGGGCTACAGAGAAGCAGCACTGCACTGTTGCTCAGTGGTCCAAAGTACTTTTTTTGGATGAAAGCAAATTCTGCATGTCATTCGGAAATCAAGGTGCCAGAGTCTGGAGGAAGACTGGGGAGAAGGAAATGCCAAAATGCCAGAAGTCCAGTGTCAAGTACCCACAGTCAGTGATGGTCTGGGGTGCCGTGTCAGCCGCTGGTGTTGGTCCACTGTGTTTTATCAAGGGCAGGGTCAATGCAGCTAGCTATCAGGAGATTTTGGAGCACTTCATGCTTTCATCTGCTGAAAAGCTTTATGGAGATGAAGATTTCATTTTTCAGCACGACCTGGCACCTGCTCACAGTGCCAAAACCACTGGTAAATGGTTTACTGACCATGGTATCACTGTGCTCAATTGGCCTGCCAACTCTCCTGACCTGAACCCCATAGAGAATCTGTGGGATATTGTAAAGAGAACGTTGAGAGACTCAAGACCCAACACTCTGGATGAGCTAAAGGCCGCTATCGAAGCATCCTGGGCCTCCATAAGACCTCAGCAGTGCCACAGGCTGATTGCCTCCATGCCACGCCGCATTGAAGCAGTCATTTCTGCAAAAGGATTCCCGACCAAGTATTGAGTGCATAACTGTACATGATTATTTGAAGGTTGACGTTTTTTGTATTAAAAACATTTTTCTTTTATTGGTCGGATGAAATATGCTAATTTTGTGAGATAGGAATTTTGGGTTTTCATGAGCTGTATGCCAAAATCATCCGTATTAAGACAATAAAATACCTGAAATATTTCAGTTAGTGTGCAATGAATCTAAAATATATGAATATTACATTTTCATCATTACATTATAGAAAATAATGAACTTTATCACAATATGCTAATTTTTTGAGAAGGACCTGTATGTGCATGCTTGAATGGGTGACTGACTGATTGTAGTGTAAAGCGCTTTGGGGTGTCTGGGAACTTGAGAAAGCACTATACAAGTGCAGGCCATTTATCATTTGAGGTAAACTAAGTTGTGGTCTGAATTGCCCAAGGGGGGAAGACCTATTGTCAGGATCTGCCACTTTTGTCTTTGTTTTTGTTTACTTTGCCCTTAGAGGTTTTCCCTGTTCCTTTGATTAGTAGTTTACTTTTGTCTAGTTAATATTTGCTTAGATCCTTGTGCTTGTGTGTTTACTTTAGATCTATTTTCTTCCCCATGTCTGTTATTTAGTTTAGTTCTATTTTGTTTTGTTCCCTATGGTTATTTCCCCTTTTTGGTTTTATTTAGTTTTTGTTTCTCGTTTAGTATTCTTGTGCTTGTTTACTTTAGTTGTCTCCATGTCCTTAGATTTAGTTCTTTCTAGATTTACTATTTATGTTAGCTTATGTTTAGGTTTCTGTTCCCTGCTCCTCCTAGTTAGTGTAGTGTTTGTTTCCCTTAGAGCTGTCTCTAGTTTAGTTTCCCCTTCTGTCTCTGCGTTTCCCAGCTCTCGTTGCCATAGAAACTTATTCCCTCACTTCCCTACACCTGGTCTTCACACCTGTCAGCAATCATCTGATTCCCTGCCTCTCTCATTCTCTTTGTTTCACCATTCACCCCTCTGTATAAAAGCTTACCGGTTTCCCATGTTCCCTGTTGGTTCCTCCTGTTATCTTCCTGTGTCTCTTGCTCTGTCTCCTGGTGTAAGTAATTTGTTTATTGTTTTATTAAAGAAAAGACTCCAAAGACTATGTGGCTACCAAGCTTCTGTGTGCATCCCGGTCCCAACCAACCACAAACCCTGACACCTATAGCATTTCTGACCTATAGTGACTCCTTCACATTAAAGCAAATCCAGTGCTTTATTTTTCCTTGTTTTACTATCCTAACACTGTTTAAATTTAGGTATAAATGATTTTACCCATTGTGGGTAAAATCACCAGATATTGCAATGAAGACATTAGGATGCTAAGTCTAAAGTCTGTCAGTCACGGAAATGATGGCATCAGCAGCCCGAGTTGCATTAGCAGTTGGTGGAATGTAAACACCAAGAATGATGACGTGAAAATTTACAAGGCAAATAATACGGATGAAGACCTTCTGCTAGCAGTTAAATGTCCCGACTGCAGACTCGTTCCTTCACCATGATGTGTTAAGGGTTGCACAACTTGTTGTTAACAGAGATTGCAACCCCTCCTCCCAAGTTCTTACCGTTTTCTCTGCAACTTCTGTCCTCTCGCAAACAGTGAAAGATGGTTAAACTCACAGTAGAGTCCAGTATATCGTTGTGAAACCATGTCTCTGAAGAAGTACATCACTGAGGCCTGCTGAAACACACGCTGGCTCCTCACGAGTGCCGCCAGCTCATCCATCTTGTTAGCCAGCGACCTAACAAATTAAATGATGGAAGGTCAAGAAAAATAAACATCATCAAGCATACATATAAACATATAATAAAGTTAATGATGTCATTGTTTTTGCCTGTTTTTGGCAGAAAAATCTAAATGTCGCTACTCCCAGACCAAAATGTAAACATCCATAATGACCGAACACCCCTCGGTATCTGCATGAAATGATTTGTTCCTGCTTTAGCATACTTGACGGTGACAGTGTTTAGAGCAAAAGCTAGACTTTAAAGACTTGATCAAAGAATCTGCTAGCAAAAATGCTAGGCGATGGGCTCCTGTTGAGTTAGGCTGAGTAAGGGCAGTGATGGCTGTTAAATGGAGTGTCCAATTTAATGTTTTGATACTGGGCCCAAAGTCCTTGACCTTATGGAAGTATATACCTTGAAAAGAGTTGTGCAATTCTCCACCTGATTGGAAAACATTTTTTTCACACAAATGTGGTGGAAGTTTTTTTTATAGTATAAATGATGTGGGTGCAATATTGTATGAAAAACTTGGCATGTACAAAAATCAACGAAAGTGTAGGTAAATCCACGCAAACGTTTGACCTGCCATGATAATGTGCGGAAGCCACGCAAACGTTTTCACTCAACAACAATAAACTACAGAAAACTAAAACTCACCTAAATCCACTGAAATAGGACTTCATTCAGGTTTATTTAATTAATGGAGCATCAAACCTAATGTTGTTTTCATGAGTTTGAGCTTTTATAGTTTAAACCCGAGCGATCAAACTGAGAAGAAACTTGATCCATCAGAAACTGAATTTGAATTTCTCACACTGAATCTGTATTTGTGTAATTTGAAATTAAATGCATTGATTTGAAACTGAATTTAATGGTTTGAAACTGAATTAATTTGCATTGAAAATGTATTTTGCTGTTTGAAAATTCAGTTTGCCTACTTTCACTTTCAGTTCTAAAATTCAGTTTTTTGTGTCACACATCCGGGTCTTTGAGGATAGCCTTAGATTAATCAAACACAGATTCATCAATTTACGTTTCACATCAGGTTAAACTTCCTTTACGGCCTTTTGAGCAGGAGCAGTGCAGCATACATGAGCTTAGCGGATGTCCATCACCAAGTCAAATGACCATCTATAAGAAGTCATGTAAACAAATGATGGTCAAACAGCAACACTTATGCTACCTGTAGCTATTAGCTAAACATGCCAGATCAGCATGGTGCGGCCGGTGTTATGTCGGTTTGCGTTTCCCCTGCCTTTACCTCAGCGTAATTTATGTTGCCTAGCAACAGTGATAGCGTGAAGCACAGAGCTGTGAAGCCGAACAAATGGAGCCCTGATGGGTTATTTTCTTGTTTTATAATCTTGTTCATTATTCAGCCATTTAAATTGTTAAAGTTTTGTGTTCACAGATAAAAAAATATAAAAATCTATTTGTAAATCTATTTGTAAAAATGTAACAATTTAAACACAACATATTAACTTTAGTTTAAATCAGTTTATTTGTAGAGCATAAAAATAAAAGAACCAAACATCAACATTAGATATCATCTGACTGAATTATATCTGTGATTAACTTCCATCCATTGGGGAAACCCAGCAGGAGGTTGAAAACAACGTGCCGGGAGTCAGCTGTTCTCTCGGGGTTCATCGCACCTCAACCCCCTGGTCAGCTGAGCGCTGGCGAGGCGAGCCGGCACTCTAGCTGCTGCAGCAGAACCGGACGTCTCCGAACACGTCGGAGCACGTGTGGAATTAAGCAAAATCTTGATAAACCGAGCAGATATTTCAGGTTTACACAGCTACATTCTAGTCTAAAAACAAGTTCATTTTGTTTCACAGAAAACGCAATATATCCAACTGCGTTCACAGCTTTTCCCTCTCCTCTAGGCTTTGCTACTTCCGTTAGTACAATCTACTTTGACCTGCAATGAATCATGGGATAGGGTGGCCCACGAAGGATGTGGCAAAAGGTTGAAAAGTTCAAGGGGGCCGAGTACTTTTGCAAGGCACTGTACATAAAGTTGTGGAATAATGGCTTTGGCACAGCTGGAGGATGAAAGAAGTTGGAGGGAGTGTTTTATTCAGAGATCGTGCTGGCACATGATGCATAGCTTATCAGCAGGTTTAGATAGCCCAGGGCTATCAGCTGGCCTCAGTGTTGCAGTGGGAAACAGGAGGAATCGTGGATCTGGTGTGCCAGTTCCAGTTCACACTATGCTGCTGTCCTTTCAACTGGAGCGTTTCAGAGGAAGCTGACTGACAGGTCGCGTTTTTAACAGTCATCCCTGAGCTGGACCATGCCAGCCATATCTGTATGTTGCTCAGATATAGAAAGTTCCCCTAAACTGTGGCTCTCATTTGCAGCGTTGAGCCAATTTCTGAATGTAATCAGAGCTATGCATTGCACTCAAATTGCTACAATGGCTCCAACTGTAAGTGAATATGAACTAATGAATAGAAAGCATTTTCATTCAATATATGTCTAACCTATTTATGATGCGCTAATGTGTCTCACTAATGCAGTTGCACGTTGCATGATTCTTTTATACTATAATAATTCTAAGTGTTGGGAACCTTAAGCAGACTCCGTGCACGATGGCTGGCTTCTAGCTGATTTTCAATTTTTTTATGTGGCGTCCTGAATGGTTTTATAGATTTAAAGTACTTCACATAGTGTTTGTGATGATATTCTTCCTAATAGAAATACGGGAGGAATATTCACATCATAATGATCAGCATTGAGCTGTAATTGTGCTTAGTGCAGCAGCTAGAGTGCCGTGTGGATCTGATGCAGACATTGTAGAACTTGACGGGTTCGAGCCAACAACCTTTTTATTTCAAGGCGGGTATGAGTCACTGATCTCATTCAATAAGTTGTTGGTTTGCTGTAATTCACCACAAGCATGCCTCATGATGTGCTATAGATCCTTGCGGTTTGGATCAGTGAGTTGATGTCTCACTTACTCTTAGCATACAGCTTAATGTCATCCTTGAAGATGAGGTGACTGATGCTAGCCCCATTTCTGAGTCTTTTTGTAGCTGAGGGGATAGTAGCACTGGCATTCTCAATAAGCAATCATACATATCAACTATAAAAACAAACAACCCCTCTTTAAATCACACCAGAATTTCTTGACTTAATACTCCAACCTTAATACTTCAACCTTACAGTTGAAATACGTGAGTCAATGAAGTCGGACAATCACTAAACTAGTAACTTTTGACTAAAAATCCAAAATAAGATGATAAACAGCACAAACAGAATTAAAGCTGCAAGCAGCCTTGAAGGCCCTCACACCTCAGCGCAACTCGGCCTGTGCAGCCACCGCGGGAGCCTGGCATCGCCGGCTGCACGCCACCATTGAGGCCCTGCAGAACGATTTCTCCGCCTCCCGAGACAGGAACGTAAAGAGGTCTATGGAGCTAGCCTGATGCTTATCCGCTTATCCATTGTTGGCAGAAACATTCTGTTATGGTTTGAGAGATGCAGAACCCCAGAATGCAGACGAGCAGGGAGCGTGATGGTAAGTGCAAAGGTTTAATAACAAAAAAACTCATTCACAGCAGGAACAAAACAACAAACGGGCAGGCGAGACAGTCATGGCATGTTCAAAAAACAAGACATGATCTGAGAAATGTTTCCGCGATGACTAACCGAACAGGTGTGTATATATGGAGTGAAAACCAGGTGGAGCAAGGAGACAGATAACCTGGAGCAGGTGAACCGAATAAACTTAATTGACAGACAGAACAAAAACGTGGCTGCGGCAAAAACTGAGACTCTAATATACAAACAAAACCAAACTTGACAAAAACATGAAGAAGACTAAAACATGACAAGAAAAATTATAAACAGAAGCATGATTCAAAATCTAAGAATAATAATAATAATAAACAAAAGAACGAGTCAAAACCTTAACTGTGAAAAACATAAGAAAAAAAAACCTGAAACCAAAATCCAAACAACCCCAAATCATAACAACGAGTCCTTGAGAGGCTGGATGGTAAGCTGTCCCAAACCTGTGTTTGATCCCAAAGTACTCCACTTTTTTCAAGGAGTCTGAGCTGAAGTGTGTTCCATTGTCCGAGCGGATGCAAAGGGGAACACCATGACGTGGAATCAGATGATTAATTAGCCAATTAATGACTAATGACTTGGTGGGAGTGGCTTCGACCCACCTAGAGAAAGTGTCAACACATACAAGCACATCTCTACATCCTTTGACTCTGTTGTCGGTACCCATAAAGTCAATAACAATTTCCTTTAGGGCTTGTTGGGAACAGGAAATGCTCCAATACCGGTTTTCATGAAACTATTATATGTAGATAATGTACCTTTAACCAAAAATCATATTTATATTGTTAGCCAGTCAGTTGCTATTTTATTGTCCGTTAACTAGTAGTCAAAGTTAGATTTGTTCAAACCGTTATTTTCCCAAAAATTTTTTTAAATGATCCCCGGAACAAAGTATTTACATCATTTACCATGAAGGTGTCCAGTGTTTTGGACAACATACTTTTCAAGCACGTTGATAATTTGATTATATCTACCTAAATTAGACCTTTAGGGTCCTTCCCCGTAACCTCTACCCCCAATAGTAGATAAAAGTAATTTGCATATTCTGTACTACCTTAATCATACCATTATTTAGTTATTCATTCCTGTTAAATATGTGATCACTATAACTAGTCATTCTTTTCCCCAATATATCCATTTCCATGTTTCCATCCTATGATTAATATTATTTCTTTTTGTTTTCTCTGAAGTCTAAAGGTTAGTCAGACAAACATTTGAGACAAACATTGAAACAGAAATTTAGACACACAACACATGCCAGCTTCAGCCTCCCCTCTTAAGGAAGATTGGGCGGCCAAATCTTTTACCATCAAATTATTCAACCAGAACCCTAAGGCAGAATGACAGGTTCTATTTGGTTCTGTTCCCATCCCAAAGACAATTTAGATCCAATTTCACCTCAAGAAAATTCCTAAGAAATTTCAGTTTTCACCCTCTGAAACTAAAACCCAGAAAATTGTTCCACCTTGCGAGCATCTGAACACATATAGGGAATACCGACATTAGAGAAAACCAATTGAAAAACAAAACTTGGTGCACTCTAAAACATTCATTAGTTGTCCGAACACAACTATGAATCAAAACCCAAAAAAAAAAAAAATGAGCTCACAGAAAATAAAACATACCATTCGATTCATGAACCTTTCACTCATGTGGCCCACATCATTCATCATTCAAATCTTGGGCCTTCATTCATTCCTGTCACACCCTTCTCAACCACACGTTTTCAACCCTCAAACACAATCTTTGGATTCCTATCGTTCCTGAACCCCAGAGATCTTATGTCCTAAGAAATAATGTGTCAATGGACCCATTTGTCAGGCTGGTCCCAGCCGCCTTTTGAGGCCTTCTTCACCTAGGAGAAAAATATATATATTTAGGGTTATCGCTCACATCATCAGGCAATATAGTGGGACGACTCTTCATCAACGGTCCCAGAGAAATCATGAGTATTGTGACCGGCAGTGCCTGAAAATAATTTGATCATACAGCCATCCCAGTACAACAAATTAACACAAACAAGAAATCACAAACTTGGGTAGTGAAATCAACATTTTTCTTTCTTTCACCCTCTTCATTTCACAACACATAATCATATTTTTACATTGTTATTTCCATTATTATTATTATATACAAAGAAGACGAAAATAAACAATATTACAGTCTTGCTGTGTACCATCTTATTAAGGAGTAAAAGAAGATAGAAAGGCAAATAGATTATTTATAAACAGAATCATTTTGTTCAGAAAAAGGAAAGGATAGCCTACCTGGCTACCTGGTGGTCTGACACAAAAACTATGGATACTTGGCCTCTTGTCACCCTTTTTGGAGCATCAAGTAGTGAAAGATGAAAAATTAATTTGTACTTCTGCCTACCACAATAAACCTATTTATGTATAAATAATGACGGTGCCATCTAAACATTATAAGTTAAGTTTTAGTTAAGTTTTCAGTCCAACTTTCTGTTCATTTTCTTATGCCTTATTCTATTCTTACCTCTGTTGTTTGATTTTCCGTACCACTGCAATGCTCCTCCTTATGTACATTGCCCCGAGTGCCTTGTTGCTGAAAAGCTCTATATAAATAAACTTGACTTGACTTGACATAAATCAGTATGTACGCCAGGGATTTTATTGTTTGTAATTAAATCAATTCTATCATTTAATGCAACTACCACTTTTGGTGAAAACCAAGTTTTAATATAGGACATTAATTTTAATTTTGTCAGAAGGCAATGGTGGGTTTATTCTGATCGAAAGAAGGCCCAGCAGAGACTGTACTTCCTGAGGCAATCAAGAAGTTCAACCTTCCACAGGAGCTGCTGGTTATCTTCTACACTGCCATCATTCAGTCTGTCCTGTCTTCATCCATCTCAGTGTGGTTTGGCTCATCCACAAAACAGGACAGGTCCAGACTGCAACGAATAATCAGGAATGCAGAGAGAATAATCAGGGCTGACCTTCCCTCCATCCAGGACTTATACAGGTCTAGGTTCAGGAAAAGAGCTGCTAAAATTTCTGCAGACCCCACACACACTGCACATAAACTGTTCAGAGCTTTACCTTCAGGCCGCCGCTACAGAGCACTGTTCACTAAAACCAGCCGCCACAGAGACAGTTTCTTCCCCCAGGCTGTTTCTCTGTTGAACATTCAATAAAGTACAAAACAACAGCATACAGATGTTGCAAATGCACCTTTTTATTATATATGTGTATATTGTACATTGTAAATATGTATATTCTGTAATACAAAAACAGAACAAAAGAGCAAAGTGTACCGGAGTCAAATTCCTTGTTTGTATGTACGAACTTGGCAATAAAGCTGATTCTGATTCTGATTCTTTTCAAATTATATAAAGTTAACAGCATTTTTTTTCTCCTGCTTTAAGTCTTAAGTAAGTGAAAGTTTTTCCAAGTTTAATCACTGCAATTAATTGTTGTAAAGTTTTCAACAAATTATCTTTTGGAGTCAGATAAAATCTGAGTCTAACTGGTCGAGCTAAAATCCTAAATTTAATATTGTTTGAAAGCCTGTTGCCTTAAAATTGTCACATTATCGTTCTGACAATGTTTTTCCCTTCCAGCTTGTAAAAGAGTTTTCACACAACTGGTGCTGCCAGTCCTAGAACACGCTGATGTTATTTATGACCTTGCCACAGAAACTAATCTTCATCCCCTCAAACTTTGAAATACTCTGTATTTAAAAGTACTTAATCCATTTTAACTTACAATATGGCCTGAGAAATACTGATCAGTTATCTTTTTTGTGTTTTACACCAAGAATAAGGAACAATTTTGACAGTTTGCTGTTGTGATTATTAATCTGAGAATATTATTTTATATTTAATATTAATATTTTAATATTTTATCAAATAATATTTCGGTCTGTTAAGGGTTGTCCTGTGAATACCAGCCCAGTAAGGCGATGGTATTAGGACAAAATGGAAAGGTGTGAGACGAGCTCTGACATTATTGAACAGCATAAACTCTGCACATTTATGGAATGAATTCACACAATTTCTTAAAATACAAGAATTTATTAACAAAAATAAGTTAACTCAAAGTCAAACATATTTCAATCAACAAACTCTTTACTATGCTAAAACAATCCAACTAAACTACCAAGCAGAATTAAAGAATAACGAAGACTAATGGGCTATGTACAACATAAACAAGTTGATTAAAGATGATTGGAAATTATGACCAAAAGAGTGATGCAATGTCTACGTTTGAGAACCAAGGATTATCTTGAAGAATCTGGAAATGAAGTTAAGTTAGTCTTGGAACCAAGTTAGGCAATAATCAGCAAACGTTTAGACAACCATTCACAATGCAAGATCAGATAAAATATTATTTTAATAAAATAATGTTTTAAATAATGATCTGCTGAATAAAACCAACCTTCTGGATGACCATTTCTCAACGATGTCTCATTAGCTGCCTTTGTTTATTAAAATAATATTTGAAGAAATATTATTAAGGGGATATTTTGGAAACGAGCCAAATCTTTCTGGAGAAATGGGCTTAATGGTGTTTACTTAGTTATCAAATCTAGTAAATGATGTTCAGGGACTATTATTCACTAGCTTGAAAACTAACAACCTTCCTGTTAAATACTCTTTAGTAGCAAGCACGTGTTCTTACCGGTTAGCAGTTGAGTATGATCAATGTTCTGTTTAAAAAAATTACCCTTTAAATAAAGCTTGTCTTAACTTTAAAAACATACAAAAAACACAAACCGGCATGTGTGCTGCAGATAGCCTGCTAGCACTAAGGTAGCCGAGTTTCACAAAAACAAAACTAAACTTCATAAATGAAAACGTTCAGATTATTTCATCCTAACTGTTAATCTGCCCAAACCTAACCTCTGACCATGGTGAGGAAATGTTGTCCAAGGGACGATGAAGTTTGAAGAAGGTATCCACAGTGAACAAAGGGTTAGCTTCCCGCTAACCTCCTCAGCTTCTCACGATTAGAAGGTGCATTCGTTCTGTGAACAAAAGGGTTAGCTCCGGAGCTGTAGCTGGGCGGCCCGTCCTGTCCGCTGCGGTCTCTGCTGTCCTCCTTCCAGACTGGGAGACCGCGTCTTTGCAGGGGCTTCTCTCGAACACCGTTTGCGTCTGCTGGGGCTCGGAGAGACAGTCGAGCAATGCTTGTACCTTAATTACCCCCGTTCATGAATGAAAATACCGGATACACAGACAGTATTTCATCCATACTTATCTTTGCATATGATCGATGATCGTATGGCTTCCTTGGATCCAGTTGAAGAGTTTATGTCTTTTTGCCAGTAAAAGACATTAGCGTGCTTTATTCCCCTCCTATCCCGATGGTCACCGGTGTGGAAGAGAAAGACTTGTGGGAAGGTTTTATGCGGGCAGTGGCATCATGGGAAGTCCTCTGTTACCCCCCTTCCCCCTTCTGAATTTGTGCTGAAAGTCTGTTAAATGCAATTTATTTTGAAAGTTCCAGAAAAGTATGTACCGGACTTTAATGTTGAAATCCATGGCTGTGGATCCCAACATTGCATTTCAGTTTAAAGCTTCATCAGCTTGGAATACCTTGCCTCATTCACTTAGCTGTATTACTGCTATTCATATTTACTTTATTGTAAAACATCTTGCTCTTGCTTTCAGTAAGAACAAAGGTTCATTTATTCTGGACTTAATCCTCACAGAGATATGGACAGGAACTCTGCATCTGTATGTGTTGTCTTATTATATGTCTTGTCTATGTGCCATGCAGTTGCTATGCTGGTGGTCGTGAGAGTGCGTGTTTGTGAGAATGTTGAGGGTGTTTCTGTGTGATTCGTATTACTGTTGTTTACCTTCCTGTTCTGCAAGGACCCTCTCAAAAATGAGATGGTACATCTCAAGGGGTTACCCTTAAAATAATCAGTTGTCAGTGCTGCCACTTATACCTTTTATTTCTTTCTCTACATAATATGGGCCATGATAGGGTTAAATAAAGTCAAAATCAGGTCAAAGGACATTGGATCTTCCCTGCAAATGTTTTGTGTGTGGCCATGATAAAGCTGCTCTCTTGTAATCACCTGGTTCCATAACAATTTTCGTGGTATTCATCAGCAAGATGATAACAGCTCTGAATGTTCTATTCTAATCTAGCCTTATTTAGATCTATCTATATATTTTTTTTTTATGTGGTAAGTCCTTATTATATTTAAGAATGGGGTCACTAGTTTTGTATTAGTTGCTATTATTTTAATAATGCGAAGTGCTAATTTCATTAGTTCTAGTGCTTATTTTAATCTCTTTCCATACCTCGATTGGTCTGTTCTTATGTGTAGTGTAGGCATTAAAAAGGGTCAGAGTATTGTATTAATTTAATTGTGAATGTAAGTATTAAATCTGAACCATAGATACAATTTTTTAAAATCTGGTTCAATTACATTTAACTGTAACTGAGTCCTGTGGAAAAAACTCACTTCTCATCCGTTTAAAAGGCTTGATGAAATTGATGAACACAAAAATGAAGGGCATATTACGTCTTATAATCTTAGTTTGTCTTACCCAGTTTTATAAACAAACCGTACAGTCAGCTATAAATTACACTTTCTATTTATTTCAAGTAACAAAAGTTTGTTTCAGTTGACTCAAGTTTTCTCCATTCCAGTCCAGTAATTCTGTTAAGGTGCATTTCATCTTGTGTTAAATTTGAGTCTAATTTGATCATTCTGAATCTAACTGGAAAAAGTCAAACCCTCTGTTAAAATCATGTTTTGAGGGGAGAGATTGTCCCTTTCTGGCACTTTCTTTCGTGTTATCATAAAGAACTGACCTAATATTATTATGGTACTGCTGAGGATCAGAGCGTCAGATAGTTTAAAATGTTTTTACCTTTCAAGCAGGCGGTCCATGGCCAGGACTGCTTCTCCAGACCTAATAACTCAAAATTCCAATTAGTTTCATATCAGAAAACAATTTATATTAAATGTATCCTGCCACATATACCCTCATTTTTACATAACACGACACAGACACTCATTTCACAAAAACAGACAGACAAAACGGACAAATATTGGCCACATGAAAAGTTCGATCACCCTGTAAATACAGCATTTTAGAGTGGAACCACATTGTGTCACTTAATGATTAAAAATAATTTCTTACCCTTTTCTGGTGACTCGACAATTATTTCTGGGACCCAAACAAGCGCCATCAAACTGTTGTTTTAACTTATTAAAGCGTCTTTGTGGTTGAAACTTGCTAATACAGGTCCTTCTCAAAATATTAGCATATTGTGATAAAGTTCATTATTTTCCATAATGTAATGATGAAAATTTAACATTCATATATTTTAGATTCATTGCACACTAACTGAAATATTTCAGGTCTTTTATTGTCTTAATACGGATGATTTTGGCATACAGCTCATGAAAACCCAAAATTCCTATCTCACAAAATTAGCATATCATTAAAAGGGTCTCTAAACGAGCTATGAACCTAATCATCTGAATCAACGAGTTAACTCTAAACACCTGCAAAAGATTCCTGAGGCCTTTAAAACTCCCAGCCTGGTTCATCACTCAAAACCCCAATCATGGGTAAGACTGCCGACCTGACTGCTGTCCAGAAGGCCACTATTGACACCCTCAAGCAAGAGGGTAAGACACAGAAAGAAATTTCTGAACGAATAGGCTGTTCCCAGAGTGCTGTATCAAGGCACCTCAGTGGGAAGTCTGTGGGAAGGAAAAAGTGTGGCAGAAAACGCTGCACAACGAGAAGAGGTGACCGGACCCTGAGGAAGATTGTGGAGAAGGGCCGATTCCAGACCTTGGGGGACCTGCGGAAGCAGTGGACTGAGTCTGGAGTAGAAACATCCAGAGCCACCGTGCACAGGCGTGTGCAGGAAATGGGCTACAGGTGCCGCATTCCCCAGGTCAAGCCACTTTTGAACCAGAAACAGCGGCAGAAGCGCCTGACCTGGGCTACAGCGAAGCAGCACTGGACTGTTGCTCAGTGGTCCAAAGTACTTTTTTCGGATGAAAGCAAATTCTGCATGTCATTCGGAAATCAAGGTGCCAGAGTCTGGAGGAAGACTGGGGAGAAGGAAATGCCAAAATGCCAGAAGTCCAGTGTCAAGTACCCACAGTCAGTGATGGTCTGGGGTGCCGTGTCAGCTGCTGGTGTTGGTCCACTGTGTTTTATCAAGGGCAGGGTCAATGCAGCTAGCTATCAGGAGATTTTGGAGCAGTTCAGGCTTCCATCTGCTGAAAAGCTTTATGGAGATGAAGATTTCATTTTTCAGCACGACCTGGCACCTGCTCACAGTGCCAAAACCACTGGTAAATGGTTTACTGACCATGGTATCACTGTGCTCAATTGGCCTGCCAACTCTCCTGACCTGAACCCCATAGAGAATCTGTGGGATATTGTGAAGAGAACGTTGAGAGACTCAAGACCCAACCCTCTGGATGAGCTAAAGGCCGCTATCGAAGCATCCTGGGCCTCCATAAGACCTCAGCAGTGCCACAGGCTGATTGCCTCCATGCCACGCCGCATTGAAGCAGTCATTTCTGCCAAAGGATTCCCGACCAAGTATTGAGTGTATAACTGTACATGATTATTTGAAGGTTGACGTTTTTTGTATTAAAAACACTTTTCTTTTTTTGGTCGGATGAAATATGCTAATTTTGTGAGATAGGAATTTTGGGTTTTCATGAGCTGTATGCCAAAATCATCCATATTAAGACAATAAAAGACCTGAAATATTTCAGTTAGTGTGCAATAAATCTAAAATATATGAATGTTAAATTTTCATCATTACATTGTGGAAAATAATGAACTTTATCACAATATGCTAATATTTTGAGAAGGACCTGTATATTTCTCCTCCCTGTCTCCAAGCCTGCTCCTACAGAACAAGCAGGGAGCCCGTTTTCTAGTGAGACGTCAGTGATTCTCTCACTTCACACATGCTTTCACACACTCTGGCCAACCAGGCGGTACAGCACCGTTTCCTGGTCCACATGAGAACTTATTTCATTATCTCTCAGACACCAAAGCTTATTCACAGTAGAGTTTATTCAGTGAGCTAGGGTCTGTTAGCTTAGCATTTAGTAGTCAAAGTCCGTCATTGTAATATGTCCCCCGTCACTTCGGTCTCCTCACTTCCGACTCACATACATCCACACTCCCACTGGCCAGTTGATGTTACATTTTTATATTTATACAGCTGTTTATTCAAAAAGGAGCCAGCAGCTTTTAAATTTTTCTTATGGAAAAATTAGAGACCTATTTAATCTCAAGACCGCCTCTCGGCGGCGTTTTTGGGTTCTTTAAGAGAACCGCAGGACCTTTAAACCATGCCGAGGAGGCGCATCTATCTCTGCGTATTTTACTCACAAGGAAGTAAGCTTCTTTAAGGACTTTTAAGAAGTCCAAGGAGCTATCGAAACCTAATACTTCCCCTCGGTGGTATCTTTTGACCGTTCTTATAACCCTAACCGAGTTTGCGTGCCTCATTCAGGGGGTCGCTTTTATAATGTGTGGGAGGGAAAACTATCTTCCCTTGCATGCAATAAAGGAACTTCAAACCTACACCCGTAGATTTTAGCCTAAGTTTGAAAGAGTGTACCGTTCTTCCCGGGCTGTCACCGTTAAAATCGCACCACTTATTAACACGTCGTATCACTTATTAATGCGTACGCAACAACTATTCTGAACCATTTCTCTGCCTCCAAGAATTACAAAAACAGCTCACTCAGAACTAACTGTATGTTTTTACAGGAAAAACACTGGAGATTTTTAATAGGAATCTCCTTACCTTTTTAGTTTGCGGCCGCTGCTGTGATGTGTTGTCCTTCCGTGGCAATAATCCTATGAAAAAGTTGTTTTTGCTTCCGGGGCGCGGGCGGGAACACCAATTTGTCTGAGCTACTGCACCCTGTTGGCGGTCAGACGCCTCGGAGCTCCTCCGGTCCTTGGGCCCCGGAAACAATCACACACTCTATCTAAAGACTCTTAAAATAAACGAATCTCAAACAGTTTCTAACTTTTAGCTCCTTTAATCTAAATTAAGGCAGAGGAATGTTTACAGAGATCAGCGCTGAGGCTCCTGTTTTGGATCGTTGCCGTCTGTGTAAGGATGACGAAGAGCCCCGATAGAAGGTCACATATAGTTTTTATATCTGGCACACCAATGCAATGGATGTGCACTCCCTCAGTGATTATCAGTAGACTATGTGTCACCATTGTGGTGTCTATCTGTTAGATTGTGTAGTAGCGGGTGTCCATCCTTAATCTAAGTGTGCTGTGGCTTTCTAATCAAACCAGTTATACCGGCTGCTCCACTATCAAACCCAGTGGCCCAGCCTCAGGTCATTTATGACAATCCTTGGGCCATTTATCCTTGTACTGTATGTCTATGAGCATTCTTATCCTATTGTAACAAAAGGGAAACATTAGAACTTATATTTTATTTCACTATAGTATAAATGGGAAAAACAGCTATGAGCATATTAATAAAGGTTACTCCTAACAGTTCTGTATTTAAGCTCGTTTGTTTACTTTGTTCCCCGCTGGTTCCTTGTGTGTGTGTGTACGTTTGCTACCGTGTCTGTGTCGTGGCATGAACATTAAAGAAGCTGCTTACCTCCAAACCTCATGCTTCAGGAGATCTTCTTTGACCCAAAACCACATTATGACAAACTGTGACACTATTGCCGAATATTGCAATGACTATATCAATAGAAATTAGCGCACATTTTTCTATTTTCTTTCTTTGCTGATGCCAACATATTCCCAACACTCTTTGTGATATTTAACATCTCCGCCACAACAAATATACATGACTTGTGGGCACAGAGGGCAGTGGAAGTCCATTCAACTAGACAAAGATATATATTACTGGCATGCAGAGGTTACATGATACATGGCACTCTTTTATCACTTAACACAGACACTTTTCTCATTCCATTTCAATCTGCTTAAGGCAGGGTATCAATCAAAAAGTTTCGATACCAGTACCAATACCAATACCTTCACGTCGATATCGGTTCCTGAACAATACTTTTTTCGATACCAGTTTTATAATGTAAATTCTAACAAAAAGAAAATTAAATTACATATTAAAGTACAAATCTTGAGTTTTATTTTTAAGTCAGATTTTTCCATTCCAAGCACTTTTCTTACTAGGGATGGGTACCTTTCACATTTGAACCGATACGGTACCGATTATCGGTACCTGGGAATCGATACCGTTTCCAGTTTCTGGTACTTTTGTGTTTCTTTATGTGGTAATAAATGTTGATTCGTTTAATAATGAAATCTCAAAAACTTTCCATTTAACATATTTATTTCTCAATATATAAACTTTAATTAATATATCAAAACAACATCCAGCTGTTTGTATTGTAACATGTCAGATCTTTAACATTAAAACCCTTAACTACGCAGTGTAATGCACAAAATAAAACCCAGCCATGTTGCTGGCTGCAGACGACAAATCGCTAACGAATGCAGGCGTGCTAACGGTGCTGAAAGCAGGAGTTATAGCCGTAGATCTGAGGCTGACGAAAATTGTCTTTTCAGCCTTGACAAAAATCCTGTGCTTAACCAGGTCAGTGTATATACACACACAGTCAGAAAAATATATAAATGGCTGGGCTTATGGTTTCCTCTGACTGCAGCCTGTTTTAGCTGTCTACATATTTGACGGAATATTCTTACAAAAAAAAAACACTCTGAAATGTTTATTTGTCTTCTATCTATTGTATTTATTTATTATGTCTATATTCATCTTTCTGTCTCTTTATCACGTCTTTTATCTGTTTTTGTATCTTTCTTTCTTTTCTCTATCTATCATGTATGTATTTAATTACCAAGCCAGTCTTATAGATCCAGGGGGATAATTTCACCAAGCCAGGTGAAAAACCTTTATTCGGTGGTGACTGGAGTAGGAGAGTTAGCCCTGCTGCTGCTCGCAGGAGAGGAAGTGCTGCCATCAAAACAAAATTTGGTGCTTTTTAAAACTGCAGATATCCTTGCCTGCTTTCTAAGTTTCACCGCATGTTTTTCTGTCCGCTGTCAGGAGTTTGTGTTCACCTGCGTGCGAGGGCACGTAACTCAGTGTGTCAGCGTTGGTGACACAGAGTAGTCTGATTGGCAGTGTTGAATAGTGGTAGGGAAAACGGTGTAGGTGCTTCCTCAGATTAGAAGTATTCCCGCTGCTGGCCTTGCACATTGCACAAATATTGCAGCGAGCATAATCAGCACTGCGTTTTGAAAAGTGGAGCCATACTTTCCAGCGCTTTCTATCAGCCATGCTTGCTTTGTTGACAGTACCAGCGGCTACTGACATCATTACGCTCTTGTGCGCGCAATGCTGTCTTTATGTCCGGCATGGAAAATTGCCCACTCTTACACACCCTCAGTGTCACAATGTTGTGTTTAGGTACTGAAACATGGTACTGTTTGATTTTACGTGAATCGGAACTCGGTAGTATTAACGGAATTCGGTCGGTACCTAAAAAAGTACCGAGTTCAGTAACCATCCCTAAACCTGCTTGGACATTTTTTCACATATTTTCCACATTTATTGTTGCTCTGGACTGTTGACCCTAAACTCTTAGAAAAGAAGTACCTAACTGTACATTTAAGGGCACAAAGGCTTGTCACTGCGGCGGTACCCTGAAAGGTACTGCTGTTGTACTACTTGGAAACATAAAGGTACCTTTCAGATACTTGAATATAAGTCCAGATTGTACTTCAGGGTAAATAAATGTACTCCTACAGTGCCTCTATTTTTGAAAGTGTAAGTACCTAAAATCCTCCACATTCTTTATCTCTTTTCCCTGTAACGTCTGGGCTTCACTTGGGTCCCTCTCTTTCACTCAAGTATTCTGTCTTTCTACGACCAACCTTCATCATCTCCTTTCCAGTGCAGACTACCATCTCTTTAGATTTTCCTCCACCTGTTCCCTGTTCTCACCACCTAGTCCATGGAGATCTGTCAACCTGTCTATCCCCAAAGCAAACAAGAAGGTTTTTATGGTAGTCCATTAAGGAAGGACCCAGGCAGAGATAAGAACTGCCAACAAAATACTTTAAATACAAAAATAAAAACATTACAGGATGTATGACAAGAGGAGAACAGGACATGGAAATCCACAGAGTTGAATGGAAGAATCCAGCGGTGAACAGAAAGAAGAAAGGGGCTTGAATACTGAGGTAGGGAAGGAAGATGACAAAGAAACCAGATGGGCTAGATAGAGGGAAAAAGGTGCAGCTGGGGCAGAAAGAATAGCAGAGAAGCTGAGGGGAGGAGACTTATTAACATGAGTAAAGCAGAACACAAGGAATATGCTTGAAACTTACGCACAAGGTAATTAACTAATAAAGATATGGCAAGAACAGAGGACATAAAAAACAAGAAAACGCAATACAACACCCAAGGATCATAACAGAAAGGGCACAGAGCTGACCGTTGATGCAGTCCCACTTCTACCTTGAACTCCTCTGTTACGCCTACAGCACACCTCGCTACTTTCTCTCATACATGTCCTGTATCACTCTACCATACTTCTCTGCTCCTCCAGACTTCCTCATACAATATCTCAGCTGCTCTCTCTGCACCCTGTCATATGCTTTCTCTACAAAAACACAGTGCAGCTCCCTGTACCCTTCTCTCTACCTTTTTATCAACATTCTCAAAGCAAATACCTGCACCTGTCGGATATTTTCTTGCCGTGAAACTATATTACTGCTCACAGATGCTAACTTCTGACCTCAGTCTAGCTTCCAATACTCTTTCCCATAACTTCATTGTATGACTTTTCAAATTTATTCCTGTGTAGTTGCCACAACTCGGCACATCTCCCTTTTTCTTGAAAATTGGTATCATCACACTTCTCCATTTCTCAAGCTTTTTTCTCACTCTCTAAGATCTCTTTGAACAACCTAGGCAAAAACTCTACTGCTGTCTCTCCTAGCCTTTCCCCTACAATTATCCCCAATTATTAAATGTCTGTTTGTGTTCACATATTACCATTTTCTCGTGGCGGCAGAGGAACTATATTGTTTTTAACTTATGGCAGAGGAATACACCTATTTAAGTCTTGATGTAAGGTTGTGTCGTGCAGATGACACATGAGGAGCAAGGAGAGGGAGAACACTAAGGAACGTCAGTCTAGTAAATTTTTTCTAACATGTTTTCTAAATGATATCGGAGCGCACAAGAGTGCAGAGCGGTTATATTTGGTGAATTTTTGAACTGTTGTGTTAAGGCTTTGAGGTAACGCTCCCTGCAGCTGTTCTTGAGTGTTGGTGGCTTTCACTGTGTTGTTAAAGTTAACATAGGTTCCATTGACAGGCCTTTTAAGACAGAAAAGAGTTAGATTTTTACTGTTTGAAGTTATGTTGGGATAATACTACAGTTCCGCACTTTAGGCACTGTTTATTCTGTGGTGTGCTGCTTCCCTATCCTTTCTCCCTATTCTGCCCTCACATGTACGGTGTCAGCATTGTACAGCTGGAAAGATAGATAACAGCATGCAGAAGGGAAAACTCCAGAGCTTTTGTTGAGGATTGATGTTTTATCTTTTAATACTCTTTTCTTCTTTCTTTGCATTTTTTCCTCCAATCAAGTCTGTAAGACTGAAACAAGAAACAAAAAAGAAGGTTACAAAAATATAAAGTCTGCACATTTACACTGACCAGACATAAACATACACCCACAATGTTACCAAATTCACTCTTCGTGTCACACATATTTATCTGCCTCAACAGATGTAAAGCCTATAAATGAACCTGAGACGGATCGCTGATGCCTCCTAGTGGACAGACTAAAATATATCTAGGGAACAAAGCGTCAAACAGGTGTGTATCCTAACGTCATGAACGTATTAAAATACAGTAATACAGTAAACATGTGCATCACTAAAACCACTATATTTAGATAAAGTTACGTATCTGGGCTGCACGGTGGCGCAGTTGGTAGCACTGTTGCTGAAGGTCCTGGGTTCGATTCCCGGCTGCGGGTCTTTCTGCATGGAGTTTGCATGTTCTCCCTGTGCATGCGTGGGTTCTCACCGGGTACTCTGGCTTCCTCCCACAGTTCAAAGACATGTCTGTTAGGTTAATTGGTCACTCTAAATTGCCCTTAGGTGTATGAATGAGTGTGTGCATGGTTGTTTGTGTGTTGCCCTGCGACGGACTGGCGACCTGTCCAGGGTGTACCCTGCCTCTCGCCCATAGATTGCTGGAGATAGGCACCAGCTTCCCCGCGACCCACTATGGAATAAGTGGTAGAAAATGACTGACTGACTACTTACAGACAAAGATCTGACCAAGGTTCATTAAGAAACAGACTTGTGTATGATCTCTGTGTTGCAGCTAGAACTGTTCTGTCTCTGAAATGGGAATGACTAGGAACTGAAACTAAACTGATTGAGTCATTTTAAGAGTTATACTAACGCCGCCAGGCAGAACACTCCTCGCCTGGTATATACCACTATTAACATCTAATGACACTATTATTACTTATAAGGATGCCCATTTCTTTAAGAGTCCTTATGTAAAAGAAAAACAAGCTCTGAGATTGGTCTGATGTAGGTTTTTGGTGTTCCTTGCCTGACAAGTTTGACTTCAACCTTGTGAACTTTGGTGTCTATACTAGGCATCTCCATGTCTTTACAATTCCAGCTGGCCAATCATTGCATTTTGCCTGATTATCTTTCATCAGAACTACATCATTTACTTGGATGTTTGGTTTGTTCTTTAGTTCACTTGTGACTTTGCTGGAGAGATAACAGATATTCCTGTCTCAATCGTTTCCAAAACCTCTCAGCTAAAGACTGCACTTGTTTCCACTGGTTCTCATGAAGATTCTTAAAAATGAAGTCCCCTGGAGAAGCTGTCAGTGGAGTCATCTTTTGAGTAAGAATCATTGCAAGAATCAATATAGTCGGGTCCGTTTACACTGGAATCAATGGCCTGGCATTGAGAATGGCCATTACTTCTGCCTTCAGTGTTGTCATCATTTCATGTGTGAGATGGTTGAAGTTGGACCGCCGCAACATCCCTTTCAGAATTCTACATACTACTTCTATCAGCATTTCCCAACAACCTTCCATATGAGATGCAAGGGAGGCACTGAAACGTGCAGTCCACGTGCGCAGCCCTGCGTATCAGGGTAACTTGTCAGTTCTGGATCACTGGGTGTTGAATTTTATCTCTTTGCATGCTCCAATAAAGTTTGTGCCTCTGTCAGAGTGAAACAGTTTGGATGGCCCACGGATTGCGAAAAATCGCCAGAGAGCGTTTATGAAGCTTGAAGTAGACATGGTTTCCAATGCTTCCATGTGTGTAGCTCTCATTCTCATAAATGTGAATAACACTGTCCATAATTTACTTTCTGCACAACCTCCACGAGTAACAATGATCCATGGCCTGATGACGTCTAACCCGACATGGGTAAAAGGCGGTTCTAAGGTGAGCCTGTCAGCTGGTAATGGTGCCATTTTCTGTTCCATTAATCTTTCTCTCAGTTTTTTGTATGTCACATAGTTACAGACGACACTCAATCCAGTAGTTTACCTCCCAATATCCACACTTTCACTGCCCAGACACCCCCTTCGGTAAAGTGACGACCCTGGTGTGCAACTTCTTCATGATAATGTCTCACTATAAGAGTTGAGATGTAATGAGTTTTTTGCAGAATGATAGGATGCTTCTCATTTCTTGGTAAGTCAACATTGGTAAGGCGCCCTCCAATCCGGAGGAGTCCATCATTGTTAATGTAAGGATTGAACTTTTTCAGTGGACCCATTTTTTGAGCTGAACCCGGTCTCTGAAATTGTGAATCCCTTCTTCATAAGATTCTTTTTGCACACAATGAATGATGACTGTTTTTGCTTGCCATCGTGCATCGGTAGCGTCGACCTTGGGAATTATTACTTGAATGAGTTTTGTGATAGCTTGCAGTAGTCTCTTTCAGCTAGAAAAACGTTCATAGTGTGCTGAGCAACTGACCTTCTGCAGTCGTGGGACTGTATGGGGTGGATGACAAATCCTACATGACTCTGATTTTCATCACTGGCGACGCGCAGGAAGGCTAAGGTAGCCTGAGTAGAGCTCTCTGAGAATACACACAGTTGTCAACTTTGAGATGAAACAAGAGGGATAGGCACATACCTACTGTTGAAGTGTAGTTTCTGTAATTCCTGAAGAGACTCTTTTCACAACTTCCAGGACACTTGGTTATCTGGTGGTAGAGGATCATCCCGGTCATACTCTTTAGATGACAAATTTCTGACTAGAGCTTTCCCTTGAACTGTGATGGGACTCACAAAGCCCAGAGAGGCTCTGAACTGTTGACAGGCTACCCCTTTTCGTGAAAGGTTTCACTTTGTTGGATACTTGGAAGCCAAAGGTGTCACTCTCTAGATTCCATATCAATGGGACAGGATCTGCTCCAAAGTCAAGGGCCTATAAGCCTTTTGCAAGGTAATCAGGGGAGAGTGCTCTCATGACGTTGCTGCTGTTGGAAGCGATTCTGTGGAGTTTTAAGTTAGATGCTGCCAACATCTTTTGAGTCCTTTTTAGAAGATCAATTGCTTCTTCTTCCACCAGGACAGATGTCAACCCATTGTTGCTCTTCTTAGGCTAAATATGTCAACTGAAGGTGGGGGGCTGCTGCCAAATGCACTTTAATCCTGAAATCTGTAATGATATTGTTCAGGTCATTATCCTCATACCAAAGGGACCGTAAATAATCAAGATGATCTTCTCAGCTGACAAAGGCGTAGAACGTCTGTTGAATGTCGGCGGAGACTGCAATGTTTTCTGTCTAAAGTGCATTAAGAACCCCGGCAGGGCATTGTTTTAATCTGGCCCACTGAGTGGCACATCGTTCAATTATACACTGTCATGTTTGGTGCTTGAATCACAGACCACTCTGGTTTTCCAGAATGGTAGACTCCGAACCTTTCCTGATGTTCTTCTAGTTCTGGGGCTAGTTCCGCTTGGTTGTTCTCAAAAACCTTTTTCATGAATACTAGAAAATGTTCTTTCATGTCTGGGCGTCTAGTGTTCGTCAGAGGGATGGGGTCGTCGCAAAACCATATCTCTGTTGTTTGAAAGATGCCGACGGGGCTTACGGCAGTGGAACTACCCAGTTGTTTGCTTTATCCATCTAAACATCTTTGTCCATGATGTCTAAGAATGTTTCATCATTCATGGACGTAGCTACCTTTTCATCATCAGGATGGCTGTCGAAGACTATGGCTCCAAGTTTTTTTGTCTCCTCGCCTTGGAATTCATTGTCCCCAGTGCTTGGACAGTTATTGTTTTTCGTCTGAAGTGTCTCTTTCACCTGAATTTTGTTAGGACACGGACTCAGCATGGATGTCCGTCCATCAGACAGTGTATGTGTCTTAAGAAGACTGTATTACGCCTATCTGCCTACTCAGATGCTTTTCTCCCCTGCTCCCTTGCATTCTTTTACTCTTAGCTTTTTATTTATTTGCCAAAATTACAAAAAAGTTGGACTAAAACTATTTCATACCATTGACTCCTAAGGATTATCATTATTTTTATTTTTTCTAAAGGATTTTGAATCACACCCGAAAGAAGGACAAGTGCAGCTAATCAGCACAAGATGCCTTCCTTCACCACAGAGGACTTGGACAAACCTTTGCAGAAATTGGCTGTTTTGGGGATGAAAATCCATCAATTAGAAGTGAATGTTGAGGCTAATATGGGGTACAATGATGATTCAACTCTGCCTGTGATCCCAAACAGTGACAGCCAGCTCAACCACTCAGCCAGCAAACAGAACGCTGAGAATAAACCCACTGGCAGCCCCCCGACATGTTTTAGGCACAAGGCCTTCTAAGAACAATAAAACGTATGAGAACAGTCTTCATTTTAAACAGTCTTCTCCTAAGCTCCAAGAGAAAGAGCACCCCACCAGGCCAAGGACCCTAATAGTTGGCAACACAGCTGTGAATATGATTAAAAACATCTGCAACAAGAAAAACACAGAAGTTACAATTGGTACCAGTAACGTGGTGTCTGATATCTCAGAGAATGTTCTGGCAATCACATGAGAGCGCCCGACCCTAGAAAACATTATACACTTTCGAACCATGGATGACGTAGCTAAGAAAAAATGAGAAGTATTGAAAGAGGATTTAATTCGTCTGCTGAATAAAGTTGGAAGTCTCAATATGAAGGTGTTTCTCAGCAGACCCTTTGCACCGATGTTCTGTAGGAACGAGATTTTTTCGAGACTTCTGGTGGTTAATAAATGCTTGAAGAAAGCATGTGCAACTACATCTGTGAACTTCATCGACAACTTTAATACTTTTTTGGAAAAAAATGCACCTTTTCAAGCAAGATGGTTTCAGCTTGAAAAGGTGCGAGCAAGACGTTTCACATCAAATCTCTTCTGTTCAATAAATAATCCGCCAGCAGCCTCGACCTTCAGCAGAGAGAATGGAATAGCAACAGCAATGATAAGGCTTGCCTCCAACAGCAGAGATAGAGATAACCAGGCAGTTGGCTGAGAGAGAGAGTTAATCACAAAAGGTCTCCCCACTTAATTCCACAGGAGAAGTGGACCCCCTCTGTTAAACCCCCCTCACCCCAGACCCAGACCGCACATAACTCTACCCTCTCTCCACTGAACCTTGTATTTGCTTTACTGGATTTCACTGACAACATAAAAGAGGTTTTTAAGATTGGGGCCCAAATGACTCTGACATGTTTTCCATTCAACACCTCCTATGGCCCAGGCCCTCCTAGGGCCATAGGAGGTGGGGCTCTGTGGCTTCCAAAAGCCACAGAGCCCCACCATCCGCTTTAAATCAGGACCTTCAAATCACTTCTCTGTGTTACAGTTTGGGCCCCAGTGGTAACTGCCGTGAATGATAACTTCCAGGAAAAACTTGCCCCCCCTTATGGGGGGAGATAGTTGTAAAATCTCTGTGTTTATATGTGGCAGAAAGAACAAAGCTGAAAGGATAAGAGACAGTAATAAACAATCAAACTTAAAAGCCATAAACTGTCAGGTACAACCAGATACAGAGTTAATAGCAGCCACAAAGACACATAAACTGGCTTTATTTAAACATGAGATCTCTGTCAGGAATATCATTTTTATCAGTGACTTCATTACTGACCATAATCATGATGTTATGTTTTTAACAGAAATATGGTTTCCTGAATTTAATGAATCACCCATTCTAATAGAGTCAACGCTTCCGAACTACAATTATCTTTGTGAGAGCAGACAACAAAGAAAAGGTGGAGGGGTGGCCTCTTTGTTTAAAGATTCACTAAAGTGTAAAAAAAATTTCTTTGGGCAAATTTGACTCTTTTGAATATATTGCTCTCAAGATAAAGAGCCCGGTCCATACCAAGTTCTTCAATACTTGATCATCACTAAGGGCCTAAACATTTCCAAGGTGTCTGTTACTGATGTTGCCCTATCTGACCACTTTTCTGTTATTTTTGAAAGTATCATCTCCGATGACTCAGTTAGCCAAAGAGACATTATAAGAAAACATCTTCTGGATCAGTGCTTCTGTGTTCTTTTTGTGTCTCTGCTCTGTTCTCTCAAACCCCCAGTTGGTCGTGGCAGATGGCCGCTCACACTGAGCCTGGTTCTGCTGGAAGTTTCTTCCTGTTAAAAGGGAGTTTTTCCTCTCCGCTGTCGCTACATGCATGCTCAGTATGAGGGATTGCTGCAAAGTCAACGCCAGTGACTGTCCACTGTCTCTACATGCTCATCCGGGAGGAGGGAAGGCTGCAAGTCACTGACTGGATGCAATCTGCTGGGTTTCCTTAGATAGAAAAACTTTTTATCCAATTTTAATAAAAAGCTAACTCCGACTGCACTGTTCAATTGTTAGGATTACTTGGAGTGTATGTACCTGACTGTTGTGAAGTGCCTTGAGACAATGTGTTGTGAATTGGCACTATATAAATAAAACTTAATTGAATTGAATTGAATTGAATCTTTAAGGAAGGTGCTGCTGAAACCTTTAACCAGATTTACTTTTCTACCTCTACTTTGTCCTTTAACACTGTAGTTGAGCTGGTAGATAACTTTCATTCTAAAATCCCAAACATCATCGATTCAATTGCTCCAGTTAAATGAAGGCTGTTTCTGGGAATTAAAAGTCTCCGTGGATAAGTGCTCCACCAGTCAGAAGTGAAAAAGTGAGTGTCAAAAAGCTGAACGCAGGTGGCGAAAGACTGGACTCCAGGTTCACAATAGTGTCTATAAAGAGAGACTCCACAGATATAACCTACAACTGAAAAATGCGAGATAACTAAGCTCTTCTTCCTGCTGTCTCGATGTTTTACCCACAGCTTTCCATAAGAAAGCTTTGCCTGTCATTTGATTTAACTCAAATAATAAACACATCCCTTTTGTCAGGTGTTTTCCCCCAGGCCCTAAAAACAGCAATTATCAAACCGCTAGTGGAAAAGTGCAGCTTGGACAAGCTGTTACTGCAGAAATAAAGGCCTATTTCAAACCTCCACTTCATCAGTAAGATTATTCAAAAAGCTGTGTCTCAGCAGTTAAACAACTTTCTAACAATCACCAACCGCTTCAATGTTTTCCAGTCAGGCTTCTGTGCTCACCACAGTACAGAGACTGCCCTTTCAAGGTGTTCACTGACATCTGTATAAATGCAGACGGTGGAAGAACCACAGTGCTGGTATTATTGGACCTCAGTTCAGCAATTGACACTGTTGATCACTCCATTTTATTAGAGCGCCTGAAAAACTGGGTGACTTTAAATGATTGGTTTAACTTGATTGGTTTAAATCCTATTAAAGGAAATGTACTTTTTTGCATCAGTAGGTAACTTTACATCTGAGACCACAAAAATCACGTGTCGTTCCCCAAGGGTCCATCTTAGGGCCCCTCCTAAACAGTATCTACATGCTCCCCCTAAATCAGATTATAATAAGCAACAACATAAGCCCAGGGGACGGCCCAGGACACGCTGGAGGGACTATGTCTCTCGGCTGGCCTGGGAACGCCTTGGGCTCCCCCTGGAGGAGCTGGAGGAGGTATCTGGAGAGAGGGACGTCTGGGCGTCTCTGCTGAGTCTGCTGCCCCCGCGACCCGGTCCTGGATAAGCGGAAGACGACGAACGAACGAACGAACAACATAAGCAATCATAACTATGCAGACGACACACAGCTATACATTACAATGTCATCAAGTGAATATGAAGCCATTCAAGCACTTGGTAAATGCTTAGAAGAAATCAATGCATGGATGTGGCAAAAGATTCTTCAACTGAATCAAAGCAGCCTCAGCTTCAAAGCAGCACAGCTTCAGTTAATACAGCTAGAAACCCTGAATCAGGCTCGAAATCTGGGTGTAGTGATAGACTCAGGCCTGAACCTTCAGAGGCACATAAAGACAATAACAAGGTCGGCTTTTATCACCTAAAGAACATCTCCAGAATTAAACGGCTAACGTCTCAGCAGGACCTTGAAAAATTAATTTATGGGTTCATCTTTAGTAGAATTGATTACTGCAACGGTGTCTTCACAGGTCTACCTAAAAAGTCTGTCAGGCAGCTGCAGTTGATCCAGAATGCTGAAACCCTAAATTCTTTAAATTAAGATTACATTCTTAGCTGTTTAGAGTGGCATTTGACCGTGCTATCTAAACGTTATTATTGATGTTTTCACCCTCACTTTATGTACTCGCAAAATGTCTCTCCCTAGCAGGATAAAAATCTGAGCATTTTCATTGAGTGGTGGTATCTTATCCGCTTTGGGTTTCAGATGGGGAAAATAACGAGCAATATCAGGTGTGGGGAGTTTAGCACAGCCTACGGGGATCATTTTAAACTCACTGAGAGTTGGGAGTCTGATCTTGACTGTTCCATCATAGGATTCCACCACCCAGTTCAATGTTCTTCTCCCTGAAGTTTCCATAACCCCAGAGACCGAAGTGATTGGAAAATTCAGGGCGTGCTAGTAAACGATTGTTCTGGTCGACTAACACTATGTATGTCTGAATTGCCTTTCTTGGATGATCTTCAGGGTAAACTTTAACTAAACATATTTTGCAGCAGGATTTGGCTTGGGCCTTTTTCCCACAAACCTCTGTACATGGGCTGCACGGTGGCACAGTTGGTAGCACTGTTGCCTTGCAGCAAGAAGGTCCTGGGTTCGATTCCTGACCAGGGGTCTTTCTGCATGGAGTGTGCATGTTCTCCCCGTGCATGTGTGGGTTCTCACTGGGTACTCCAGCTTCCTCCCACAGTCCAAAGACATGCCTGTTAGGTTAATTGGTCACTCTAAATTGTCCTTAGGTGTATGAATGAGTGTGTGCATGGTTGTTTGTGTGTTGCCCTGCGATTGACTGGCGACATGTCCAGGGTGTACCCTGCCTCTCGCCCATAGACTGCTGGAGATAGGCACCAGCTCCCCCGCGACCCACTATGGAATAAGCGGTAGAAAATGACTGACTGACCTCTGTACATTTTGGATGTTACCACAGGGAGAGTTCCATTGGAAGTCTCATTGGTGTCCACCTCCTCACCTTGGTCTGCTGGAACTCCTAAAACCTAAGGTGCTAGTGCAGAATGTACAGCTGATGTGTGCATCTTACTGTCCCATTCATTACATACTATTTCTTTATAACAGTCCTTTGCTCTATTTTTAGTTGAACCACAGCATCTGCATGCTGTGGATACGCCTTGAAATAGGCTTTACTTTCCGCCATGGGTTTACTATGGAAGGTGCAGCATTTTCTGAGCGCATGGGACTTGTTATTTGTTATGCATGGGGCATTGTCAGTCTGGTTCTACAATTCAGACAGCACCTGTAGGGGCTGTTGCAGCTTCCACGCCGGAGCAGATCCAACCATGGACCCAGAAACACGAGACCCCGGGACACATCACTCCACAAGCAGAGGCCTGATAGGGCCAAGGGGCCCAGGTCCCGGCAAGCAGCCACCGGGAGTGAGCCAGCACACACCAAAGCACCGGACACCGAGAACCACAAGTACACCAGCGCGCAGAGACACCAGTCGCTGGCAGGGAGTGCGGCAGGGAGGAAATAGGCCCCCCATTTGATGGGGCCTAACACTCACACCCACGCATCCAACATAAAGACACACAACAATGGAAGTCCCACACTCACTTACACTCCCCATACATACTTTATACTCCCAGCTCTAGGTGCCGATACCCCAGAGGGGCAACCAGCCCCCAGAACCCAGGAGGTGGTCCCCTTCCTTTTGGGGTGGAGACAGGCAGACTGCCCCAGGATTAGCCCAGACTAGTGCTGGCATCGCCCAAACCCAAGCAACCCTGGCCCAAACCCTGAGCCCCCGCTGATCCCAGTCCCCAGCATTTAAAGTTTCTATCTTAGCAAACTGGTTACACAGTTTGGTGGATTGCCCGTTGGGCTTTTATTGGGCTTGTTTTCATAGAGCTGGTTGTTTGTTTCTCTCACAAGATCTGGCAACACTGAGTTTGAGGTTCACAAAAGATGAGTTTATTAAAGATTTTGCAGGAGCTGAGGTGTATTCCTCTACTCTCCAAGCATGCTCCCCTTAATTAGTATTTTAGCTAACTACCTACACTTTATGCTGCATCTCCCTCTTCAGTCCTCACAGTGTCTCACTTCTTCTTAGTTAAAGTCTTTCTCCATACCCACTCCTGTAGTTCCTTATTCTACCCCTAAGTCTATCAACTTTCCCTCCCAAAGAAATACCAAGTACTCTCCTACCTGTCTCTTTGATAGCATTAACTGTGGTTGTACAATCGTGTGGAAGCACCCTCGGTCATATAGAGCCTTCCACCACTTTGTCCTCTGCTCTGCCTTTGTCCTCTTCATCTTACTCACCATCAGAGTCATTCTACACACCACCATCCTGTTCTCAAACAAAAAGGGTACTTCACAGCTGTTACATGTTACAGAATGACACTACGGTCACCTCTGCAGTATTTGTCTGAGCTTGAGCAGGGAGAGAAAACTAAATTACAATAGTCTCAGCAGGCAACATATGTGTAGCTAAGTGAGCTCAGGAAATTTGAAGATAAAATGAAAAGAATGATGGAATCAACCCATCAAACAGTGCCTCCTTCACTGGCAAGAATGAGAGTTTCACCACCACAGCATTAAGCACCTCCTCCTCTAGTATATTTTGAAGATGATGATAATTAGGATGACTGGCAAGAACAAACCTAAGGAGCAACACTCCAAGTGAATTAGAACCCATATTACTGTAAAAACTAGGGTAGTTCAACTTAAAAACGTTAGTTCAATTGCTGCCTTAAAAATGTAAGTTAACTCAACTTTAAGAAAATAGTTTTTTAAATTTGGAAAGGTAAGTGTCAAATTCTGTGGCTGTAGAAAACCAAAGTGCAGACAAACACTGGGCAGCAGCATGTTGAAAGAAGGCTTCTTCTTTAATCAAAAAGGTTTCAAAGGCTTTACTTAAATAGTTTTCCAAAAAATTACATGAGTCAAGCCAAAACATACAAGAGTCTTCTGAGGGAAAACATAGCACCAGCAGAACTCAAACAGGGGTGTAAAATGGAGTAGAACAGAAGGAAGCAGTGACCAGTAATGAATAACACTGAGCTTTTAAATTGTGGGTAGTGAATGTGGAACAAAGGAATGAGAGGCAAGGCGATCAGCAGGAATTAGAGACAGGTGTGGACCAGGTATGCAGGGAGGCTGAGGAACAAGTGAACTGATTACAAAACTAAACCATGGGAGAGGGTACTAAATAACAAACTCAGAGAAAAAGATCTAAGAAAACTATAACAACCTAGAAAATAAAAACTAACAAAGTAACCTGAAGACAAAGAGGAAGACGTAGCTGAAAAGTAAACAAACCCAAGCAAATACTGACTGAACTAACTGGGAGGAAAGCAGAGAAAGCGATGACCTGGAATAAATGCAAACCAAAACGTAAACAATAAGTGGAACTAAGTATAACGGCAAACAATAACTAAAAGCTAACCTATCAGAAGGAACTGAAACAATAGAGACTAACACGGGGAACTAAACCAGGCATAAGGCTGGGAAGAACTACAAATATAACGGGAAACGAACACTGAGTAAATAAAAACTGAAGGGGAACTAATGACAAGAGGAGGAACAGGGAAAATAAACTAATAAACTAGAAGAGTGCAGCAAGAATAAATAACCTAACAATAAACAAGAACAGAAACACTAACCAAAAAAGTAAACTAGAAACCCCAATGAAGCAAATAGAACTGTAATAATAATAATAATAATAATAATAAGAGGAGAAAACCATTCTAAGTAATAAATAAATGAGAAAGCAACCACCAAGGGAACTGTGGGCGAGGGGAGAAAGAACTACTAAAACTAGGAGGCAGGAGAGTGAACAAAACTATTATGAAACAGAAGGAATAAACAAACATAACTACTAAACCCAAAGGAATAGAAACATCTAACTAAGGAGTAAATAAACACAAAACCACAACAAAGTCCAAAATGGCAGATCCGGACAGTAAGTTTTTTATAATACTGGATTCATGATCATTTATTGTTTTAACTTGATACTCTGAGTTGAGTTAACTGCTGATTTTGTATTGTCCAAAATAGAAAACTTTGTTTTTCTTGTTTGGGTAACATACAAGTATGTGCCATTTTAACTCACAAAACCCAGTTATACTGATTTTTTCAATAGTGATTAGTTATTATTTGAGCTTGTTACTTTGAGTTAAAACAACTCACTGTATCACATTATGCCATTGTTAAAACTTGTTTTCTTTTGTCAAAAGAATGTACAATTATACATCCATTCATTATACCACTTACCTCTCTTAGTTACATTAACTCATTGTCACAGTGTGTCTCTTGGTTCTGTATTTGTTTACGTTTTAGTTAGGTGGTTGCTGTCCAGTATGATTAGTCTTTGAGTTCCCGCTCTGGTGTCTTAGTTTTCTAGGTTATGTTCAGTTTATTGTATGTGGTTTTTATTCTGTAATTAGTTACATTTAGTCAGGTGTTTTTTCTGTTACTGTTTGGTAGTCCTCAAGTCCTCGTTTCTGGGTTCTGTTTCCTAGGTTCTTTTCTGTTGATTGTGTTTGTATTATTATTATTATTTATAGATCTGTTCCCCCCGTGTTCTGGTCCCTGGGTGTGTTTACAGCTTTGTTCTTCGTCTAGCTCCTCCATGTCCTCATTTGTCCCTATCTGGTTCACCTGCTCTCTCTGTGTCCCTGCCTCCTTGTCTCACTTGTTCCCTGTTCCTCTGATTACCTGCCCTATAGTTTCATGTCCACCTTTGTTTGTATTTACGTTTGCCTTCATCCTTTGTTCCACGCGGTGTCGTTATGTCTCTTCCATGTCCTCGTGATATGTCCTTTGGGTTACGTCTTCCACGTCTTGTTGGAGCTTTGGATTTACCCTTTCCTGTTGTCAATGCCTGTATCTGGACAGTTTGTTGACCTGCACTCGCCTGTAAATAAGCGCTGAGAATTAAAGAAGGAGTTCTCTCACTGATCCTGCTCTGCTCTCTCCGTACTTGTCTGCCTCTGGTCCACCACAAAAATACAGCATTATGACACTCATGTTTATAAGGCAGCAATTGAATTTAAATTTGGAATTCCAGTTAACTACCATTTTCAATTCTTGGGCTGTGGACATTGTGAAACATGTATTGTTCTCTGATGAGTCCACCTTTACTGTTTTCCCCACATCCGGGAGAGTTACGGTGTGGAGAAGCCCCAAAGAAGCGTATCACCCAGACTGTTGCATGCCCAGAGTGAAGCATGGGGGTGGATCAGTGATGGTTTGGGCTGCCATATCATGGCATTTTCTTGGCCCAATACTTGTGCTAGACGTCACTGCCAAGGACTATCGAACCATTCCTGAGGACCATGTGCATCCAATGGTTCAAACATTGTATCCTGAAGGCCATGTATCAGGATGACAATGCACCAATACACACAGCAAGACTGGTGAAAGATTGGTTTGATGAACGTGAAAGTGAAGTTGAACATCCCCCATGGCCTGCACAGTCACCAGATCTAATTATTATTGAGCCACTTTGGGGTGTTTTGGAGGAGTGAGTCAGGAAATGTTTTCCTCCACCAGTATCACGTAGTGACCTGGCGACTATCCTGCAAGAAGAATGGCTTAAAATCCCTCTGACCACTGTGCAGGACTTGTATATGTCATTCCCAAGACGAATTGACGCTGTATTGGCCGCAAAAGGAGGCCCTACACCATACTAATAAATTATTGTGGTCTAAAACCAGGTGTTTCAGTTTCATTGTCCAACCCCTGTATTTATATATATATATATATATATATATATATATATATATATACTTGTACTCGTCGTCTTCCGCTTATCCGGGACCGGGTTGCGGGGGCAGCAGACTCAGCAGAGACACCCAGACGTCCCTCTCCCAGACACCTCCTCCAGCTCCTCCGGGGAGAGCCCAAGGCGTTCCCAGGGCAGCCGAGAGACATAGTCCCCCAATTGTGTCCTGGGCCGTCCCCTGGGCCTCCTCCCAGTGGGACGTGCCTGGAACACCTCCGAGGAAGGCATCCAGAAGGCATCTGGTATAGATGCCCGAGCCACCTCAACTGGCTCCTCTTGATGTGGAGCCCCTCCGAGCCCCTACGGAGGAAGTTCATTTCAGCCGCTTGTATCCAGGATCTCGTTCTTTCGGTCATGACCCAAAGTTCATGGCCATAGGTAAGGGTAGGAACATAGACCGACCGGTAAATCGAGAGCTTTGCTCCATTTTTCCCTCACTCGTGAACAAGACCCCGAGATACTTGAACTCCTCCACTTGAGGCAGGAACTCCCCTCCAACCTAAAAGGACAAGCCACCCTTTTCCGGTCGAGTACCATGGCCTCTGACTTGGAGGAGCTGATCTCCATCCCAGCCCCTTCACACTCGGCTGCGAACCACCACAGCGCATGCTGTAGGTCTTGGCTAGAGGGGGCCAGCAGGACCACGTCATCTGCAAAAAGAAGAGACGAAATCCACTGGTCCCCAAACCAGACCCCCTCCAGGTCGTGGCTGCGTCTAGAAATCCTGTCCATAAAAGTTATGAACAGGACCGGTGACAAAGGGCAGCCCTGCTGGAGTCCAAAATGCACCGGGAACAGGTCCGACTTAGTGCCGGCAATGTGGACCAAACTCCTGCTCCGCTCGTACAAGGATCGGATGGCCCCTAATAAAAGGCCCCCGATTCCATACTCTTAGAGCCCCCACAGAGCATCACGAGGGACACAGTTGAATGCCTTCTCCAGGTCCACAAAACATATGTGAACCGGTGGGGCAAACTCCCATAAACCCTCGAGTACCCTGTAGAGGGTATAGAGCTGGTCCAGTGTTCCACGGCCGGGACAAAAACGACACTGCTGCTCCTGAAGCCGAGGTTCGACTATCGGCCGGACTCTCCTCTCCAATACCCTGGCGTAGGTCTTACCAGGGAGGCTGAGGAGTGTGATCCCCCTGTAGTTGGAACACACCCTCCGATCCCCCTTCTTATGAAGGGGGACCACCACCCCAGTCTGCCAGTCCAGAGGCACTGTCCCCGACCGCCACGCAATGTTGAAGAGGTATGTCAACCATGACAGCCCCACAACATCCAGAGATTTGAGGTACTAAAGGCGGATCTCATCCACCCCCGAAGCCTTGCCACCGCGGAGCTTTTTAACCACCTCGGTGACTTCAGCCTGGGTGATGAAAGAGTCCAACCCCGAGTCCCCAGCTTCTGTTTCCACCAGGGAATGCGTGATGGCAGGATTGAGGAGATTCTCAAAGTACTCCTTCCACCGCCTGATAATGTCCTCAGTAGAGGTCAGCAGCCTCCCACCCCCACTAAATACAGTGTTGGCGACACACTGCCTCCCCCTCCTGAGGCGCCGGACGGTTTGCCAGAATCGCTTCGAGGCCAACCGGTAGTCCTTCTCCATGGCTTCACGGAACTCCTCCCAGGCCCGAGTTTTTGACTCTGCCGCAGCACGCTTGGCCTCACGGCACCCGTCAGTCGCCTCGGGAGTCCCACAAGCCAACCACAGCCGATAGGACTCCTTTTTCAGCTTGACAAGCATCTCTTACTGCCGGTGACCACCACCGGGTTCTGGGATTGCCGCCACGACAGGCCTTATGGGCGCAGCTACGGGCAGCAGCATCGACAATAGATGCGGAGAACATGGTCCACTCGGACTCTATGTCTCCAACATCCCCCGGAATCTGGTCAAAGCTCTCCCGGAGGTGAAAGTTGAATACATCCAGCAGACCCTCACTATGTGCTTGGGCCTGCCAAGTCTGTCCGGCTTTCTCCTCCTCCAGCAGATCCAACTCACCACCAGGTGGTGATCAGTGGACAGCTCAGCCCCTCTCTTCATATATATATATATATATATATATATATATATATTATTTTCCTTTAGACTCATTGTCAGGTTAGGTGGAGCGGGCAGTGATTATATGGAACACAATAGAAACAAATCTGATTCTTTTCAATAAAAATTTAAAATCTGTCATTTTGGGGCTTAATGCGTTGTTTGAACAGATATAAACTCCTAAATGTCTTCTTTCGTGAGATTCGGGTCTGTTCTGAAAATATCTGGAGCAGAGGTCCAGGTGACAGGTCTAACAAAGCACCTGGTTACCACTGTATTTCGAAGCTAGTCTACATGCACCACCATCCAATGTCTGTGCGTGTACAGGCGTGTGCGAGCGGCATAGAGAAAACTAACGTAACAATACATATATATTTACCTCATTTTGATTTTCGCTCTTTTTACAAGGTGTTGTTGTCGACCAACAGTGTAAAATCGTTGTCTGTCTGCTTTCTTGAGAGTACATCCAATCTCACCAGTGACTTAATCAAAAGTACAGCAAACAGTGAATGCTTGGTGGAGAAAGCGGGTTGGGTGATACCAAGTTTTTGGGAGGAGGAGGAGGTTACATTACCAGATGATGATGCCATTTTGCTGGCAAATGACAGTAAAGGAAAATCAACAAGTTATTTATGCATTATTTATTTGTAAATCGGAGTGATGTTATTATATATTAGGGGGGTCATATTGACTTGATCAGATTTTTGGGGGGGTCATAACCCCCTAGCCCCCCCGCAAATTATGCCCTTGGTTTTGGATCATTGTCCTACTGCAGAACCCAAGTTGGTTTCAGCTTGAGGTCACGAACAGATGGCCGGACATTCTCCATCAGGATGTTTTGGTAGACAGCAGCACTCATGGTTCCATTTATCACAGCACGTCTTCCAGGTCTTGAAGCAGCAAAACAGCCCCAGACCATTACACTACCGCCACCATTTTTTACTGTTGGTATGATGTCCTTTTTCTGAAATGCAGTGTTACAAGACAGAGTTTTCATGTCCATTACTAGAGTTGCATGCGTGGGTTCTCACCGGGTACTCCGGCTTCCTCCCACAGTCCAAAGACATGCCTGTTAGGTTAATTGGTCAATCTAAATTGCCCATAGGTATATGAATGAGTGTGCATGGTTGTTTGTGTGTTGCCCTGCGACGGACTGGCGACCTGTCCAGGGTGTACCCTGCCTCTCGCCCATAGATTGCTGGAGATAGGCACCAGCTCCCCCGCGACCCACTATGGAATAAGCAGTAGAAAATGACTGACTGACATATTAACTTTAGTTTAAATCAGTTTATTTTTAGAGCATAAAAATAAAAGAACATCAACATTACATATCATCTGACTGAATTATATCTGTGTTTAACTTCCATCCATTGGGGAAACCCAGCAGGAGCTTCAAAACAAAGCGCCGAGAATCAGCTGTTCTCTCGGGGTTCATCACACCTCAACCCCCTGGTCAGCTGTGCGCTGGCAAGGCGAGCCGGCTGTGAACACGGTGTCATGGCAGCAGAAGTGGACATCGCCGAACATGTTGCAGCACGTGTGGAATTAAGCGAAACCTTGATAAATCGAGCAGATATTTCAGGTTTACACAGCTACATTCTAGTCTAAAAACAAGTTCATTTTGTTTCACAGAAAGCGCAATATATTCACAGCTTTTCCCTCTCCTCTAGGCTTTGCTACTTCCATTAGCACAATCTACTTTGACCCGCAATGAATCGTGGGATAGGGTGGCCCACGAAGGATACACCGGGCCCATCCTTCATATGTGGGGAAAAGAAGGATGCATTTGTCGGCCCAATTTGGAGGAGCCTGCGAAGCTGTAGACATTATTGCCTCACAATGACATAATCGCCCAACAAATGCGTCCTTCAAAGAATGCAGCCTCTCAATTTGGACACAGCAATAGTGAATGACATCCATGAATCGGTGAATCTGGGTTTGATTAATCTGTGGCTTCAAGAACCTGGATGTGTGACACAAAAAACTGAATTTTACAACTGAAATTGAAATTTAGAACTAAAAGTGAAAGTAGGCAAACTGAATTTTCAAAACATCGAAATACATTTTCAATGCAAATTAATTCAGTTACAAACCATTAAATTCAGTTTTCAAACCAATAAATTCAGTTTCAAACCATTAAATTCAGTTTCAAATCAATGCATTTAATTTCAAATTATACAGATTCAGTCTGAGAAATTCAAATTCAGTTTCTGATGGCACAAGTTTTGGAGCATGTCCTCAAATGTTATATAATTATATCATAATTATCAGTCGTTAATCAGATTAAGACCAATTTCTCAGCACTACTTTGTACCGCACAGTAATATTGCTGCCACACCAGTGGTCATGATGAGTTTTTGAGATCCAGTTTGATCCGGTTACTATTTTTAAAAACTCAAATTGGTGAGTTATTTTAACACATTAAAATTTTAATTTTTTTGAACTTACTCAAAACCTTGAGTTGCAACACAAGAAACTCATGAAAAAAAGTTTAACTTGTATAATGAGTTATTTTGAGTGAAAGCAAATAATAGAAACAAGTTATAATAACGTATTAGGCATCTCTCATTTTACAGTGTAGAACCCATAGTAGATGTTGGTGCTTTACAAGATCACATCTTGCAGCACACTGCAATTTTAGAATCCTCAAGAAACGCTCCAACAACTCTAGACCTTAGAACCACCAGGCAAGATATCCAGACCCTTAATGTTGCATCTGTTACATTTTGAATTTCACCTGCATCCAAACACCAGGGCTGCTTTACAGTTAAATAAGATTTCAGAACTTAAAGTGTGGGAATTGCGGAACATTCCTATTCTGTAAAATTTTACAAATGAAATACAGGCACCTAACTAGTCTTCCTCTGCAATTCTTCAAAGATACAAAGCCCCTGTCCTTATAGTCACTGATAACCCTTACTGATAACCCTGATAACCCTTACCTTGTTACACCTGTGCAGCTGGGTCCTCCTGGTGAGCCAGTTGCAGTCAAAACAAGGCTAGGTTGGAAGAAACAACAAGCCTGACTCAGTACTCTCACAAGAACAGTAGCAGTTGGGCAATTAGTGAGAAAATGAAATTGCCACAAACCTCTCTGCCCCAAGCATGTACAGATTTAGAGCCCTATACAAAGCTATTTATACCACTGTAGGTGCCCAGTAAGGTTGGGCAATTGGACAAATTTATTGACCATCGACGGTAAACTGAGCCCTTCAACGGTTGTTTTTTTAAGAGCGATGTTTATTTCTTTTTTGGCTTATGGGTTAAGGGGAAAACATAGTCGGGTGTAGCCTACTTGACTCCGTGAATGTATGAACAGATGTACACGCGGAGGACACACAATAAACTGCTCTGCGGGAAAAAGTCGCCACATCGAACTGTTTTATAAGTGACACACTGCTCCAAGCAGCCGATCGCGAGTAAGTGAGTGATAGCTGAGCTTACTCAGCTGGATGGTGATACATAGGCGATTTCGTGTTTTTTTGAGAACTAGTTCCTCCATTTTTGGACATTTGTGTTGTAAATGGGCAAATCAGTCCATGGCTTTTTACATTACACTTTACAGTACAATGTGCCAATTTATTGCCAATCGTCACTTGTTGGACTTACAAATATCGGTTGGAAAAATTTTTACATATTGCCCAAACTTGGTGCCCAGTCAGAGCCTAAAGACGTTCTCCCAGCAGTCCTGATCAAAATGGAAGACACCCTGAATTCTAAACCATTTGAATATGTATCACGTGATCCCACTTGTTGATGGTGCTTCCTAAAAGGTCTTGTTGTTAACCCAAAAGTGAACTATTGGTTAGGAGACGATTGTGACATTCCCAAGTGTTGGCAGATTATTTCAGGTCCAGCTTCATTTGATATTATGTTCCCAGTCGTCACACAGAACTAACCCCCTGTTCAGACTGATCTAGTTGGGAGCACATTAGTCTTGCTAAAAAAAAACATATCTTCTGAGCGCCAATTGAACATGTAACAGGGATTTATTAAAGTGCCCATGGTCACATCAGATCTGCTGAGTGTACACTAGACCAATTGCAAGAATTGTTCTTCTTTCTGCTATGCAGGAGAACGGCTCTACTACTCAGAATTAAAGGCCTGAAATGACATGAAGCAAATAAAATTAAGCAAATGTACTGTGTACATTTGGGGACAACTTTTATCAAGACTTCAACGGAAAAGAAATGTTTTCTTGAAATCACTTGTTTATCAGCATTTAGTTTGATTAAATAATTTATTACTGTAGTAGTTCTCAGATTTTATATCACAAATGTAATGGTTCTAAGGTGACACCTATTGGTAAAATCAATGGAGATTTTAAGCATGGCATGGAGCAAAATGGTTAATGGTGTGTGTACTTCAAACTGCTTTTCAGAAATGTGTGTTCTTCACCAATAGTTTCTTTAAATTATATATCCTTCGCTGTTACTTTTTTCTTTTTTCTGTGGAAGTTTAAGTATTACCGGGAATGTTTACTGTTAATTGCTGTGCTAATTTTATAACATCTGTAACTAGCTAGCTAGGTTCAGTTCTAAATCACATGCTGTTTAAGATGCAATCGTTTGTTCCTGTGTTGCTTATGGGCAGTATTGCGATTTAATTATAAATTCCATGTTAAATGGGGCCGCACGGTGGCGCAGTTGGTAGCACTATTGCCTTGCAGCAAGAAGGTCCTGAGTCCGATTCCTGGCTGGGGGTCTTCTGCATGGTGTTTGCATGTTCTCTCCGTGCATGCGTGGGTTCTCTCCGGGTACTCAGGCTTCCTCCCACAGTCCAAAGACATGCCTCTTAGGTTAATTGGTCTCTCTAAATTGCCCTTAGGTGTGTGTGAATGAGTGTGCGCTTGGTTGTTTTGTGTTGCCCTGCGATGGACTGGCGACCTCTCAGGGGTGTATCCCGCCTCCCGCCCATGTTGCTAGAAACTGCTGGAGATAGGCACCAGCTTCCCTGCGACCCAATATGTAAGAAGAGGTATAGAAAATGACTGACCATGTTAAATGAGTCTAGTTTATTCTAAATATTTGTTCTCTGTTATTAGATATAGTGTGCTCTTTTTAACTGCCATTGGTTTTAATATTGTAATTTAGTCTTTATGTTTTATTGGTTATTTACCGGTCGGTCTACGTTCCTACCCTCACCTATGGCCATGAACTTTGGGTCATGACCGAAAGAACGAGATCCCAGATACAAGCGGCTGAAATGAGCTTCCTCCAAAGGGTGGCCGGGCACTCCCTTAGAGATAGGGTGAGGAGCTCGGCCATCCGGGAGGGGCTTGGAGTAGAGCCACTGCTCCTCCACATCGAGAGGAGCCAGTTGAGGTGGCTCGGGCATCTATACCAGATGCCTCCTGGACGCCTTCCCCGGGAGGTGTTCCAGGCACGTCCCACCGGGAGGAGGCCCGGGGGACGGCCCAGGACACGCCGGAGGGACTATGTCTCTCGTCTGGCCTGGGAACGCCTTGGGCTCCACCCGGAGGAGCTGGAGGAGGTGTCTGGGGAGAGGGACATCTGGGTGTCTCTGCTGAGTCTTTTGCCCCCGCGACCCGGTCCCGGATAAGCGGAAGACAACGAGTACGAGTACGAGTTTTATTGGTGGTTTAATGATAAACTGTAAAAAGCTTTCGCCAGATTTCACGTAGTTATTTTCTTGTGCTGTATTTCTGTAAACAGACACACAGTGAGAGGGACACACACCCACCTAAACAGAATGTATCATAGTACTAGACATTTTCAATAAAAAGGAAAAGCTAATTCTAAGGTTCAGTCTGTGTCATGACCAACAGCTGACATTTAATTTTGGAGTTCCTCCACTACCTTTTGATCCATCGTGCAGAATCAGGAGGTTCAATTACCTCTGAGAAGCCATGCAGGATGGAGAAGAGCATTCAGGGCAAAACAGCAGTTTCATCCACCTGTACAATTGGAGGACTATGACAATTTATATGAGACAGGGGCTTTAAGCTTCTTTCATTCTGAAAAAAGCATGGACAGCAACTAGATATGAAGGAGGCCATGCACATTTAGAAACAGAGGTACACAAACACCTGAATGGAAGCATCATTGCACTCTGCATTTTTCTTAATAAAGAAGATAAACAAATTTTTAACTTTGGTTTATTTCCTGACCGTGGCATCTAAGTCCAACAGCTCACATTTAGTTTTGAAGCTCCTCCGCTTGTTCAAAAAAAGAAGCAAATAGGTAAAGATAAATAAAGTTGACCTTTTCATCAGCCTTTACTTGTTAAAAAATAGATTAAAAAACAATCTCCTATACATTAAAAACCATAAACAGAGTTGATTTGTGCAAAGAAACCCAAGTAATTCAAAAAATCTTAATATTTCACAGTTACATTGACCTGTTAAACCCTAAGGGTTTTAGAAACGATTTCCGCCTGAAATTACATAACTGAAATAAATCAAGTATAACTCCACAGTCTAAATGCAAAGTTTTGGTACCTGTATAAAGGTTAGACATAACAAAATAATTTTCCAGTGGAACCACTATTGCAACTCTTACTATGTCTGATTTATTTGTGATTCAACAAAGACAAAATCCATTTTTTGAACCCCCATTCAAAACATCGTCAGATTTTTCTCTAATACCTCTGATGTTTAAATTTAGCTTGACGTTGTTTCAGGTAAGTAATTTGCTTAAGTACAGAGCGAGCTACATACCTGTTGAAAGATGCATACGCTGACATAAAGCTCTTGTTCAGTCCACCTTCTTTCTTCTCTAAAGCTGCTTTGGAGACCTTAATGTTCCCAAATAGCAATTTAGTGATAGATGTTTTGTTTTGGTGACACCTTTTAAAGTTTCACTACAAAATGTTACATTGCGCAGTTTGGCACAACAACATTCTGCATGTGTTCAGGTACAGAACAACACTGTATTTGTTTGTTACATGTAAATACAGAACTGACAGGGCAGTAATGGATATCTTTGGTATGAATATATGTACTGTTACACCTCTAATACTGCATCAAACAGTGATACACCATCATCATTCCCACAGGCTGTCTCTTTTCGGTTTTCAATTGTTTTAGATTAGAGGGTGCTAACTTTTAGGTCATATGCTTAGGGTTAGAAGGAAGAAAGAGAAGAAATCAACATTGTCAAATAGTATTCAGTTTAGGCAATTATCCAATTAATATACAGGACATCTTTTTAAAACTGTTTCAAAGTATGACTTTGCATTTTGTACTCTCTTATCACTTTTTTTCCATTCCTCCTTGGCATCAGCTCTAAGTGGTTATGATTTCCAGTTACAAAACTGAGATCTGCATAGTCTAACATCAAGATCTTTTCCCCTCCTGGACCAACCCCAAGATCACCCCCACCCCCACACCTGCTCTATCGCCAACCAACATCCCCCCGGTTGTACTTGTGCTAGAGTGTAATACCGCAGTCTCTGTAGAAGCTGACTGTGCTCCAGAGTGCTGCAGAGAACAAGGAGGAGAGGAACAGTGAGGGGAGGGAGTGATAGAATGGGAGGTGTTTGAGTAGTAAATTCCATGTATGAAGCAGTACAAGACAGAAAAAAAGGATAGGGGGTCACTTTCGACTACTTGTCCTTTACAATTGTACTACTTGTCTTTTTTTCTTTTCTTTCTTAATTGGAAAAGCAGGGACAGTCAGAAGTATTATTTGATCTCGTCATACATCTAAGCAGTTAACTGAATATCCACTAAAGGCAAAATCCAATGTTTATCATATTAGCAACACCGACAAAATATTGGGCAGATGGCCCAGATAAATTTATATTCATACGTTTTTTACAGTCATCAGTATGAGCCATTATGCCTGACAGATTAGATTATAACACCCAGTACCCCTCCGACTCACTTCCTTTTTCTCACATTAGTATAAATTCAACTATAATTTTGCCTTTTTGGTGTGTTTTAAATGATCTTATTCCTGCTACTCCCTCCACCTCTGCGCCACAGTCCTGCTGGTTTTGATGCAATATAAGCAATGCATCCACCTGGGTTCCCTTCCCCCATTTGTGCTTTACATGATAATGCTGCGACAGTGCTTTCTTTCTCACCTTGTTGCCTATTGTGGAGAGAGAGGCAGAGAGAGAGAGAGAGAGAGAGAAAGAGAGAGGTGAACATAAGGCGAGAGTATGTTATCAGATAAGGTTTTTCCATCAAAGCTGTCGTGTTGCCTAAGTGATTCTACAAACAACCGGTTTGGTTTTCCAAAACCAGAGAGCCAACTTAGTTCCACAGGATCACATCATACCAAACGTCTTATCTAAAAAATGTTAAATCCTCTTTCTGTTTTATTCAGAAATTCGGTGGAAGAATTGTAGTGCAGAGGAAGAGTTAACCTATGTAAATTATATCAGTTCTCTCAATATCTCTGCAAATTATATCAGTTATTATCCCTGCTTAATTTATTAATGCTGTTTTAAACAGCAAGCAATATTACCAAGCCTTCTCTATCATAACTAACAAATCTCTTATCTGAATGATAACTGAAACACAACTCGGCTGGTGAAGATGTGGTTTCCCTGCCAGCCGACGTGAGGGCTGCGACAAGTAAGCCCGCATCTTCGTCTGCCACAGCACTGTCTCCCAGGCTCACTGCAGCTCCGCCCATGCCGTCTTCGCTCGCTCCACCCCCGTGTTCTGAGGCGACACCTGACGAGCTGGAGCAGCGTCTACGGTTCTATGCACGCCAGATTAAGAGCTTCAGGAAGACCAGCCTCATATATTCCTCTCCTGAGTTGATGGACAGAATCAGGCAGATGGAGAGGGATTATGAGGCTGCAGTAAGGCAGTTTTACTGCCGTCCACTTCCTTCCACGCCAGGACTCCAGGGAGCTGCTGCTGCTGCTGAGCAGCCCTCGTCAGGACCTCAGCCTGACACACCCCGGCCTCAGCCTGACACACCCCGGCCTCAGCCTGACACACCACGACCTCAGCCTGACACACCACAGCCTGACTCCAGGCCAGACCCTAAGTCAGCCTCAACCCCCTCCACACGTCGCAGGGGACGGCGTAAAAGGGACGCCCCGGCTCAGGTCATCGGGGGCCCTGGCGACGCCTCTGCTCACGCCACTGAGGGTCCAGCTGACGCCTCAGCCTCTGCTCACGCCACTGAGGGTCTCTGCGACGCCTCAGCCTCTGCTCACGCCACTGAGGGTCTCTGCGACGCCTCAGCCTCTGCTCACGCCACTGAGGGTCTCTGCGACGCCTCAGCCTCTGCTCACGCCACTGAGGGTCTCTGCGACGCCTCAGCCTCTGCTCATGCCACTGAGGGTCTCTGCGACGCCTCAGCCTCTGCTCACGCCACTGGGAGTCCTGCCGACGCCTCAGCTCCTGCTCAAGTCACTGGGGGTCCTGCCGACGCCTCAGCCTCTGCTCACGCCACTGAGGGTCTCTGCGACGCCTCAGGCTCTGCTCACGCCACTGGGGGTCCGGCCGACCCCTCAGCCTCTGCTCACGTCACTGGGGGTCCTGCCGACGCCTCAGCTCCTGCTCACGTCACTGGGGGTCCTGCCGACGCCTCAGCTCCTGCTCAAGTCACTGGGGGTCCTGCCGATGCCTCAGCTCCTGCTCACGCCACTGGGGGTCCGGCTGACCCCTCAGCCTCTGCTCACGTCACTGGGGGTCCTGCCGACGCCTCAGCTCCTGCTCACGTCACTGGGGGTCCTGCCGACGCCTCAGCTCCTGCTCAAGTCACTGGGGGTCCTGCCGATGCCTCAGGCTCTGCTCACGTCACTGGGGGTCCTGCCGACGCCTCAGCTCCTGCTCAAGTCACTGGGGGTCCTGCCGATGCCTCAGTCTCTGCTCATGCCACTGAGCGTCCGGCTGACGCCTCAGCTTCTGCCTTTGAGGGTGCGCCAGGCTCCACGCCTCTGGAGTTCCACAGAGCGTCTGGGAGGTCCTCTACTCTGCTCAGTCGGCCTCCACGTCTTTGGTGCAGGCCTGGTCGCCTGCCGGAACTCTGTGTCCGCTCGGGACGACCTCCTGGTCGCCCGCCGGAACTCTGTGCCCGCTCGGGACGACCTCCTGGTCGCCCGTCAGAACTCTTTGCCCGCTCGGGAAGACCTCCTGGTCGCCCGCCGGAACTCTGTGCCCGCTGGGGACGACCTCCTGGTCGCCCGCTGGAACTCTGTGCCCGCTCGGGACGAACTCCTGGTCGCCTGCCGGAACTCTGTGCCCGCTGGGAACGACCTCCTGGTTGCCCGCCGGAACTCTGTGCCCGCTGGGGACGACCTCCTGGTCGCCCGCCAGAACTCTGTGCCCGCTGGGGACGACCTCCAGCTTAAGCTGTTGAGATTTGACAACAAAAACTGAAATATTTTAAGATGGGTTTTGCTTCCCTTCTTTTATGTGTCCTGTCTGGCAGAGTAGGACTGACAATTGTTGAAAGTCCAGCAGATTTACCTTTACAAGTGGAGCATTACGGTCTTCGCTATAATTAAAACGTTAAGAGGGAGAGAAGAAGATAAGAATAAAGGACAGAAAGAAGGATAAAGAGAATACAAGATAGTACCCTATAAGTTTGCTTCTACACCTACATTAGTGGCAACCACAACTTAGTATAGAGTAAATCTGCATATCTGTGTATCTGTGTACCTGAATCCAAAGACCTTTGGGTGAATGTGTGAGCATGCTTGTGTATATAAGATTTCTCCATAAGAATATTCCATTGTGAGCTTGAGCAGCCATAGACCTGCCCCCAGGAAAACCAGCTGACTGCCCTCCAGAGAACAGCAAAGGACAGCCCCGGGGAACCACCCAGATCCAGGAATGGAAACAAGGACTCACACACCTGAGCACCCAGTCGAGGACACCAAAAACCACTAAAGCTCCGGCAGGCAAAAACAACAGCCATCGGCAGGAAGTAAGATGGGGGGGATAGGCCCCACGTTTGATGGGGTCCTAAGATGATCCAGGAGAGGGGGCAGCCCAAGACCCACACAGTCACAATCACAAGTTCCCACACTCATGTGTACACAAACACTCATACCACACACCATACATAAAGAGACACAAGAATGGATGCTGTACATTCACTCACACTACCCAAACACAATCTTTACACCCAAGTCCAGGTACAGAGACGCAGAAGGGTCAACCATTCCCCAGGTCCAGGAGGTCTTTCCTTTCATTCCAGGGTGGAGACAGACAGACCACCCCAGCCACCAGTCCAGACTAGGGCTGCCAAGCAGTGGCACCACCCAGCCACTCCAAATGTCGGAAAAAGGGCACAACACCCCCCCCATTCACCCAACCACAACCACAGCCTCAGGAAGCAGTGGAAGAAATCCACCACAGTGCACCAAAGACTGGGCACCCCACACCACAAACTCGGAGGAGCTCCAGCATGCCAGCCACACACATCCCCACTGCACGGTACACTCCGCTGCAAATACTATACTGAGCTGATGACCGACCCCTCCACCAAAGTGACACCAAGCCTCCAATCGCTGCCCCACTGCACAGCTGACCTCTCCCACCAGAACCCACCGGCCCCTCAAAACCCGGCACCAAATCTATCACTCAAAATCCCAAAAGTCCAAACGATCCAAAGAAAACTGAAACGCCAGCCCCAGCACCAACTGAGTCCCAATGCCCAACCCGAACCCAGACGTCGACCAGTAGGCCCACTCCTCCTCCTGGCCTCCAACCCCAGATGGCAAACGGTGAATAGGTGTGTGGAAAGACCCCAAGCCTACCTCCACCCGCTCAAATGTTGTATTAATGCGTAGAGCAGCCAGCACCAGAATAACCACCCCAAAACCTCAATGTCTACATGCCACGTAACATGGTAACCACATAACATGATTTTTTGTTTGGTTTTTGCTTCTCTAATTCAGAACCAGCCAGTGCAATTGGTCATTAAGTGAGTCGTATTTTATTAAGTAAATGAACATGTTCTACCTGACACTGGAAAGAACACAAAGAATGTCAGATTAATTGATGTTCTTTAACCTTCTGAAAAGTACCCTAGAAGTAAATAATTCATTTACAGTATAAAGCTGAAATTTCAATTAAATGTAATTTCAAGGCTTTGAAAACAGTAAATAAGTATCTACAGTATCTAAGGAAGCTCAGCCAATTACATCAAGTTATTCACTTTACAGCAACACTGCAGCATGCGATGACAGCAGATAGGAATGATCTACTTTTAACAGTATAAGAGCTCCAACAGAACCTTGCTTAGTGTGAGGGGCCATTTGCCACAATCAACAGGGGTTTAAGAGGACAGAGAAGACAAAAAAACTCGAAGAACTGTCATGATTTTTGGGTAGTTTGGGGTTTTTATTATTATTTCTAGATAGGTTTTGAATCATGCTTCTGCTTATTATTTTCCATGGTTTAGTTTATGTCTTCTAGTTCATGTTTTGTAAAGTTAGGTTTTTGGATCTGGTTATGCTTTAGTTTCATGATTTTCTAGTTATGTTTCTATTAGTTTGTTTCCTTGAATTTCTGCTTTGCTCCAGTTATGTTTTGTTCTCTCCGTCTGTTGTCAATTAACTTTATTTGGTCCATTTGCACTAAGCAAATCAGTCTCCTTGTTTCACCTGGTTCTTGCTCCATATATACACATCAGTTCTGTTCATTCCTCAAGGAAACATTTCAGGTCATGTCACCTTTTTTTCTGCCAGTTCTTGTTCATGCCAAGCCTGTTCATGCCTGTTTTTGCCTTCACTGTCTGTATATTGTTTCATTAAATCATATTACCCACCACCAATGCTTCCCGTCTGTCTGCATTCTGGGGTCTTCTGCCATACCAAGCTTGACAAGAACTGTTCTAAGAGTACTTTCTAGGGTAAAAAAAAATTTTACGGTTAATGGCAGCAGTATGTCAGTGGATTTCTCTAGAGGAGAAACAGTCCTAAACAGATTAACTCTGACCCAATACTTTCGGATAAAAAGTACAGTATGAACAGTTAGTCACATCGCCATCTCCTTTGGTTAATTTGTCCAGGAAAGAAAATGGTTAAACATGGATACAAGATACAAGGTGAAATGTATGTATACAGTCATATGTCATAAATTAAAACGTGTTCCAATGAGGCTTATTTGTCAGATTGAAAGTACCTTTTAAAAATAATAACCTTTAAGCAGGTATTAAGCATACTTTTAATTAAGCCCACATAAAGTATCTTTGAATTGAATTTCTGTATTAAAAATGTTTTTTTAGTGGTCTGATGTAATATTCTAATGTTAAATGTGTGCTCATTAGCTGTGAGCAGAAAATCATAAAAATTCACAGAAATAAAGGTTTAATAACTGCAGTCTCTGTTTAATCTACACTCACCGGCCACTTTATTAGGTACACCTTGCTAGTACCGGGTTGGATCCCCGTTTGCCTTCAGAGCTGCCTTAACCCTTCGTGGCATAGATTCAACAAGATACTGGAAACATTCCTCAGAGTGTTAGGTCCATATTGTCATGATAGCATCACACAAATGCTGCAGATTTGTCAGCTGCACATCCATGATGCGAATCTCCCGTTCCACCACATCCCAAAGGTGCTCTATTGGATTGAGATCTGGCGATTGCCGAGGCCATTTGAGTACAGTGAACTCATTGTCATGTTCAAGAAACCAGTCTGAGATGATTCGTACTTTACGACATGGCGCGTTATCCTGCTGGAAGTAACCATTAGAAGATGGGTACACTGTGGTCATGAAGGGATGGACATGGTCAGCAACAATACTCAGGTAGGCTGTGGTGTTGACGCGATGCCCAATTGGTACTAAGGGGCCCAAAGTGCCAAGAAAATATCCCCCACACCATTACACCATCACCACGAGCCTAAACGGTTAATACAAGGCAAGATGGATCCATGCTTTCATGCTGTTGACGCCAAATTCTGACCCCACCATCCGAATGTCACAGCAGAAATCGAGACTCATCAGACCAGGCAACGTTTTTCCAATCTTCTATTGTCCTATTTTGGTCAGCCTGTGCGAATTGTAGCCTCAGTTTCCTGTTCTTAGCTGATAGGAGTGGCACCCGGTGTGGTCTTCTGCTGCTGTAGCCCATCCGCCTCAAGGTTTAACATGTTGTGCGTTCAGAGATGCTCTTCTGCATGGCTTGGTTGTAACGAGTGGTTAGTTAAGTTACTGTTACCTTTCTATCAGCTCAAACCAGTCTGGCCATTCTCCTCTGGCATCAACAAGGCATTTGTGTCCACAGAACTGCCACTCACTAGATATTTTCTCTTTTTCGGACCATTCTCTGTAAACCCTAGAGATGGTCGTGCATGAAAATCCCAGTAGATCAGGAGTTTCTGAAATACTCAGACCAGCCGATCTGGCACCAACAACCATGCCACGTTCAAAGTCACTTATATCACCTTTCTTCCACATTCTGATGCTCGGTTTGAACTGCAGCAGATCGTCTTGACCATGTCTACATGCCTAATAAATGCATTGAGTTTCTGCCTTGTGATTGGCTGATTAGAAATTTGCGTTAATGAGCAGTTGGACAGGTGTACCTAATAAAGTGGCCGGTTAGTGTATATAATGTGTTTGGTCTAGTGAATTTAGTTACTGAAATAAATACAATTTTGGTAATATATAGTAATTTATTTTATATGACTGTATATGGAAAAAACATGAAGTTCCCAATTCCCCAACATCCTATCCCCACCACCCATGAAAAGAAGACAGTTACACACAGACATGGCGGGCCAGACTTAGTTTATATGTTGAGAAAAACAGACAACATGGTTGAAGCCTTGTCCAAAAGGTGGAGAGGGTGTCCGACTCAAAACGAACAATATCTTCAATATAAAAGTGTGATTATTCAGTACTTTATATGTATAAGGGTATCACATTGTAATTTGTATTTAACAGAGGGGGGGGGGCAAGAAGAATCTTTTAAGCTACTTTATGGTCACCTTTGAAGCACAATAAGTGTTGGGATCATTCATAAAATCCGAATTCTGTTTAAGTACATTAGCTCACAAATTCTTTATGTATGTAAATTGAAGAGAACACCCGAGGAGTGCTTTTTGCTTTACTAACCTGTACAATGGTTTGTGAGAGAACTTGACAGAAACCATTAAGGTCATGCTTTACTATTTGTCCTAAACTCAGTTTTATCTGTTAGTTTAAGTGGTTATGGCAGGAGCCTTCTGAATTTATTCTTACAGTATCTCACATTTTTGTAAAACTTTTATGTAAAGTTCACTGTCGCCTCAAAATAACTCAAAACATAGGTATTAAATGTCAAAACCACTGGCAAAAAATTGAGTACACCCCTCAGGAAAAATGTCCAAGTTGTGCCTGAAGTGTCAATATTCTGTGTGGCTGCCTTAGTTGTCATGGGCATGGAGTCCACTAGAGCTTCGCAGATTGATACTGGAAGCCTCTTCCACTCCTACATAATGACATCATGGAGCTGATGGATGTCAGAGACCCTGCGCTCTCCACCTTTCGTTTGAGAATGCCCCACAGATACTCAAGGGTTTAGGTCTGGAGACATGCTTGGCCAGTCTAGAAACTTTACTCAGTTTTTTCACAATGCCATCTGCAAACATCATAGTCTATAAAGATTCCTGTCTAACCCCATATGTCAACCTGTCCATTACCAAAGCAAACAAGAAGGGACTCAGAGCTGACCCTAATGGAGTCCCACTTTCACCTTGAACAGCTGTCATACATGTCTTGCGCCAATCTAACATACTTCTCTTTTACTTCAGACTTCATCATACAATGCCACAGCTCCTCTTTGGCACCTGTCATATGCTTTCTCCAGGTCTACAAAAACACAATGCAGCTGTCTATGACCTTCCCTGTACTTCTCTGTCAACATCCTCAAAGCAAATACTGCATCTGCAGTACTTTTTCTTGGCATGGAACAATACTGCTGCTCACAAATGCTCACATCTGGTCTCAGTCTAGCTTCCACTACTCTTTGCCATAACCTAATTGTGTGACTCAAACGTTATTGCTCTGTAGTTGCCACAACACTGCACATCTCTCTTTTTCTTGAAAATTGGCACTGGGATACTTTTCCTCAATTTCTCAGGCATCTTCTTGCTCTTTAAGATTTCATTGAACACCCTAGTCAAAAACTCTACTGCTCTCTACCCTAGACACTTTCATGCCTCCACGAGTATATCATTAGGACCAACTGCCTATTTATTTTTCTTGATTTTTTTCATCCTTATCTTTCCTACTTCTTGTTCCACAATGGTTGCTTCTTCTGCTCTCTGTTCTCTCTCAATTTCCTCATTCATCGACATTTCAAGGTACTCCTTCCAACTTTCTATTACACTTGTTGCAACTGTTAGTGCATTTCCATCTCAAACATTAATCACACTAACATGCTTCCCATCTCTGTTCCTCTTCCTCGCCAACCTGTATTAAATCTTTCTCTCTCTCCTTACTGTCCAACATATAACATTGTATGCCCTTCTTTTAGCCTTAGCTACCATTACATTTACTTTACGCTGCATCTGCCTTTATACCTGGTGACTCTCTTTAGTCCTCACATTGTCCTGCTTCTTTTTAGCTGATCTCTTTTTCTGTACACATTCATGTATTTCATCAAGTCTCCTCGTCAGGCGAACTTTTCTTCCCCACGGCCATTCCCGGAAGAGCTTGAAAGCTGGAATTCTGTCTGATACAAGAAGGTCAGAAGATTTATATACCAATCGAAGTCCCCGCCGACACGCCGGCACAGTTGGAAACCCATTCAGGTTTTATTTCCAAGGAGACCCCTTGTTGATTCAGTCGACTGCAACGGTTCTTCATATTTTCCCCATTTTGGAAGGGTGAGAAGTTTACCATTTTTTGTTTTTTTTTGAGTTGATCACGGACTCGTGATCCCTCCCTGTTCTTCTACAGACCTAAGACCCATCCTTAACTGGTGGAAAGAAGAAATCAACTTCAAAGTAATTTTGTTCTTTTTTTTATATATTAAATTGGTGCATTTACAGGTCTGGGCAGGATGAGGCATAGTTAGGGTGATTTAGAATCACCAGTAGTTAATCCAAGGTATCAACTTGTTGCATGCAATACTGATTGAAGTGTTTTATGCTGAGACTTTTTGATTTGCTGTGCAAGTGTGCTAAATTGCACAGCGCGGATGCGATCAGCAAGATGCGTGTGTTTTGTCCAGTTAGATGTTGGACTTTTAAAGTTTTTCTATTTAAAGCAGCTGCGGTCTGGGCCTCGTGGCCTGACCACTCCTTTGTCCCAGTTTTATTACTGGAGTTTTGCCACTGAGTTCCCACCTCAGAGTTTTATGACCCTTTGTTCAACATTTGGGGCAATCAGCTGATATTGGCTCAGCTGTCGTCTACCAGCTGATTGCTGAAAATCGAGACATCAGCACACCAGCTTCTCTTTCCAAGTTAACACAAATTGCACATTTGTTCATTAAACTGCTGGTTAGATCATCCTAGACACTCAATGCGCATATACAGTACGACCAAATGTTTGGACACACCTTCTCATTCAAAGAGTTGTCTTTATTTTCATGACTATGAATATTGTAGCTTCACACTGAAGGCATCAAAACTATAAATTAACACATGTGGAATTATATACTGAACATAAAATTTTGAAACAACTGAAAATATGTCTTATATTCTAGGTTCTTCAAAGTAGCCACCTTTTGCAGTGATTACTTGCTACACACACTCTTGGCATTCTGTTGATGAGCTTCAAGAGTTAAGAACCTAGAATGTAAGACATATTTTCAGTTGTTTCACACTTTTTTGTTCAGTATATAATTCCACATGTGTTAATTCATAGTATTGATGCCTTCAGTGTGAAGCTACAATATTCATAGTCATGAAAATAAAGACAACTCTTTGAATAAGAAGGTGTGTCCAAACATTTGGTCTGCATTGTATTTTCTTTTATTATTATTGTTAGGTAGTCATTTTTATTCCCTTTGTGTAGAATAGTGCTTTTTAGTTAGGTGAAGGTTTTTGGACCAGAGTAGTAATTATATCAGGGTCATATGGTTTCAATAAATTTTCATACATATATACAAGAGAAGCATTTGTGTTTATTTTGTGCAAGAGTGATTTATCTGTCAAAATAAGGTCAAGGTTCCCCCACCTTCGGTGAAGTGGTTGATTGAACAATGACATTTAGCGTGGTTTTGATGAATAATTATCAATTATTAATGATAATTAACTAATTGTAATTATTAATGGCTTTGAGCCCATAATCACAACACCAGATGATATCTCTCAAGCCTGTCTCAATTCCTCTCTAAAAGCCACACAAATGTCTCCCTTTTTCATCTTCCACCACTATCAGAGTCATTCTACACACCACCATCCTGTGCTGTCTGCAAGGTAGTGATAGGTGAGAATGTTGGCAGTCACTGAGTTCCCTCAGATTACATCATCTACACAAGATGTAATCCACCTGTGTGCTCCTATGTCCACTTTTGTAAGTTACCCTCTGTTCCTGGCTTTTCTGGGAAAAATAATTTACTAGAGCTACTTTGTAAAGTCTACCACCATCTGTCTGTCTGCATCCCTGTTCTGGATACCAAACCTGTCCATCACTTCCTCATCACTTATGTTCTCTGCCCCAACATTTCCATTGAGATCTGCACCAGTCACCACTCTCTCACCTCTTGGGATATTCTACATCACTTGTTTCAATTTAATCCAGAAATTCACCTTCCTCTTGAACTCACATCCTAACTGTAAGGCATACCTACTGACAACATTGAACATCACACCATCAATTTCGAACTTCAGACTCATCACCCAGTCTGACACCATTTCACCTGCAGAACATTCCTGACAAACTTGCCTATCAAGATAACTCCTACACCTATTCTGTTCCCATCCAAACAATGGCAGAACAACTCGAGCCTTGCTCCTAAGCTTATAGCCTTGCTATCTTTCCACCTGGGATCTTGAACACACAGTATGTCCACCTTCCTCTTCTACATCATGTCAGCCAGCTCTCTAGTTTTCCTGTCATAGTACAACCATTCAAAGTCCATACTCTCAGTCCTAGACTTTTCCTTTTGCTCTTTGCTCTGTGTATGTAAATGTCTTCATCCTCTTTCTCTTCTTTGCTGATCAACAGTAGTTCAATATCCGCCAGTACATTTGTACCATCACCAATGGTAGTTGTTGTTAACCTGGGCCTCGACCAATCTGGCGTGGAGAGAATGTTTTTGACTGGCTGGTAGATTTGGCAAAATCTTTTCACAGATGCCCTTCCTGATGCAACCCTCTTGATTTACATCATCCAAGCTTGTGGCACGAATAGGACACAGGACCATGCTCCCCCTTTGAGGCTGCCTGTTTTGAGTACATCTTTATGGAGAGCAAGAGTTTTTTGTTTTTTTGTCGGATCCTCAATGAGCCATGAGGTGCCATGTTGAACTTCCAGTGACAAGAATGAGAGTGTGAGAGCGATAACACCAATCCTGAATGGCCTGGTCCCCATTCACACCTGAAACCTTGTAAGACTAACAAGTCACATGATACTGTGGAGGGAAAAGGGGTATTTGGGCAAAATTTGGACATTTTTACTTAGGGCTGTACTCACCTTTGTTGCCAGTGGTGTAAACATTCATGGTTGTGTGTCGAGTTATTTTGAGGGGACAGCAAATTTACACTGTTATACAAATTTTACACTGACTTTACCTTGACTTTACATTGTATCGGTCTAGCTTCAGTTTTCCCATGAAAATATACATACAAATATTTTTTTGTATATATTTGTACTGTATGTTTGAAGTGAAGTCGAGTCATTCCAATCATGTTTAAAGCCAGGGGAGAGGCATACATTAGCAATATCTGGTCCCCACGAAGCTTGCCAAGATTGTCTGTGCACAACCACTAAATCATCTACACACAAACACAAACACAGGATAGTCAGCCAGCTTACATTGGGGCAAAATGTTGCAAATCGTTCGTTCGTTTGTTGTCTTCCACTTCATCCGGGACCAGGACATGGGGGCAGCAAACAGGAGGCATCCAATATACATGCTCAAGCCACCTCAACTGACGCCTCTCGATGTGGAGGAGCAGAGGCTCTACACTAAGCTCCTTCCGGATGGCTGAGCTCCTCACCCTATCTCTAAGTGGGTGCCCGGCCACCCTGCGAAGTAAGCTCATAACAGCCCCTTGTGTCCTGGAACTTGTTATTTCGGCCATGAGACAAGGTTCATGCCTATAGGTGAGGGTAGGAATGTAGACCGACCGGTAAATCGAGAGCTTCGTTTTCAGCTCAGCTCTCTCTTCACCACAATGGACCGGGACAGCGTCCCCATTACTGCAGCAGCCACACCGATCCGTCTACTGATATACAGCCCCAATCTCCCCTCACTCGTGAACAAGACACCAGGATACTTGAACTCCTCCACTTAAGCCAGGAACTCCCCTCCAACCTGAAGAGGGCAGGCCACCCTTTTCCAGTAGAGAACCATGGCCTCAGACTTGGAGCTGATCCTCATCCCATCCGCTTTACAATTGATTGCGAACTGCCCCAGTGCATGCTCTAGGTCTTGACTAGAGGGGGCCAGCAGGACCACGTCATCTGCAAAAGAAGAGCTTGGCTGTGCCTAGAAATCCTGTCCCTGAAAGTTATGAACTGGACCAGTGACAAAGGGCAACCCTGCAACAGATCCAACTCAGTGCTGGCAATGTGGACCAAACTCCTGCTCTGCTTGTACAGAGACAGAATGGCCCCTAATAAAGGGCCCACAACTCCGTACTCCAGGAGCTCCTCCCACAGGACACCACAAGGGACACGGTCGAATGCCTTCTCCAGGTCCACAAACACATGTGGATCGTTTGGGTACACCTCTACAGGGTGTACCCTTGAACACCCTGTAGAGGGTGTAGAGCTCGTCTAGTGTTCCACAAAAACCAGACTGCTCCTCCCGAAGCTGAAGTTTGACTATCGGTCAGACTCTTCTCTCCCCTGGCAAAGGCCTTACCAGGGAGGCTGAGGAGTGTGATCCCCCTGCAGTTAGAACACCCTCCGGTCCCCCTTCTTGTGAAAGGGGACCACCACCCCAGTCTGCCAATCCAGAGGCACTGTCCCCGACCGCCACGCAATGTTGAAGAGGCATGTCAGCCATAAAGTACTCAGGGTCGATCTCATCCACCCCCAAAGCCTTGCTACCAAGAAACTTTTAAACCATCTCGATGACTTAAGCCTGTGTGACGAAAGAGTCCAACTCCGAGTCCCTGGTCTCTGCTTCCACCAGTGAAGGCGTGACAGCAAGGTTAGGGAGATCCTGGAAGTACTTCTTCCACCGCCTCATAATGTCCCCAACCCCACTGTAAACAGTGTTGGTGAAGCACTGCTTCCTTCTCCTGAGGCGCAGGACGCTTTGCCAGCCGCTTTGAGGCTGACCGGCAGTTCTTCTCCATGGCCTCAATAAACTCCTCCCAGGCCCGAGTTTTTGCCTCTGCCACAGCCTGGGCCGTGGCACACTTTGCCTCACAGTACCCATCAGGGTCCGCAGTAGTGCCACAAGACAACAACAGCAAATAGGACTCCTTCTTCAGCTTGACAGCATCCCTTACTGCTGGTTTCCACCACCAAGTTTGGGGATTGCCACCGCGACATGCACCGCAAGCCTTTTTGTGTTTTTTAACCATGTCCTGTCCGACAGAGTAGCACTCAGAATTGTTGTCTGAGTGCCAAGAAGAAGCCCAACAGATTTACTTTCACAAGTGGAGCATTACAGCTAACACTTTAATGCTCTGCTTGACATTTATAAAAGAAACTTTATTAAAAACTGCTTTGGAATTATTTCGATTGTTATGGACACAGAGACGGAAACGAAAAGGAAAAAATAAGAAACGAAAGAGATAGAGGTGAGGCAAAAAGGAAAAAAGGGAGAGAAGAGAATTGCGGAGAGAAAGAAGGGAATTACAAGATAACACCCTAGAAGATTGCGTCTACATCCACTGAAACATATATAATAACAGCATTGTTACCAGAAAGTATACGGTTCCAATGAATGCAAGATGTATTTAGTGGTAACTGAGCTCAATATAGAACATTTGTGTATCAGATAACGCCTGAATCTAAACATCTGTGGATATGTTTACAAGGTTTCTCCATAAAAATATACAATAGCGAGTGTGAGGAGCCAAAGACCTGCCCCCTTTGGACGTCAGACAGACACAGTAGAGATGCAAGCCACAGACATCCGAAGGCCTCCCAGAGCACTGGAACCCCAAGAGAACCACCGCCGGGACTACCGCAACCTCCCCAGAGAATAGCAGGGGAGAGTGCCAGGGGAACCACCCAGCAGCCACAGTGCAGAAGCCCCAGGGAGCTGCAGCGACGAGCCCAGAGGCCCTGCCGGCAGCCGTCTACGCTGAAGCAGATCCATCCATGGACACAGAGACAAGAGACACGAGACCCCAAGACACATCACTCTTCAACCAGGGCCCAGGCCCCGGCAAGCAGCCATAAGCAATAAACCGGCACACAACAAAGCACCCAGCCCCGGATACAGAGAACCACAAGTACACCAGCGGGCAGAGACACCAGCCACGTGGAGGGAGTGTTGCATGGAGGAAATTGGCAAGAAATGTCATGTTTAAACTGATAAACTTTTTTTTTGTTGTTGCAAATATTCACTTATTTTGAATTTGATGCAACATGTTCCATAAAACCTGGGACAGGGGCAACAAAAGACTAGGAAAGTTGAGGAATTCTCAAGCGAACACCTGTTTGGATCATTCCACAGGTGAACAGAATAATTGGAAACAGGTGAGTGTCATGAATCGGTATAACAGGAGCATTCCCGAAGGCCTCAGTCATTCATAAGCAAGGATTTGGCGAAGGTCCCAATTTTGTGAGCAAATAGTCCAACAGTTTAAGGAAAACATTTATCAATGGACAATTGCAAGGGTGGCTTGCCCACTTCAGGTTGGAGGGAAGTTCCTGCCTCAAGTGGAGGAGTTCAAGTATCTTGGGGTCTTGTTCACTAGTGAGGGGAGAATGGAGCGGGAGATCGACAGACGGATTGGTACCGCTGCCACAGTAATATTGACGCTGTGCTGGTCCATTGTGGTGAAGAAAGAGCTGAGCCGAAAAGCGATTTTCTGTCTACGTTCCTACTCTCACCTATGGCCATGAACTCTAAGTCATGACCGAAAGAATGAGATCCTTGATACAAGCGGCCAAAATGACCTTCCTCCATAGGGTGGCCGGACACTCCCTTAGAAATAGGGGAGGATCTTGGCCATCCGGGAGGAGCCTGGAGTAGAGCCGCTGCTCCTTCACATCGACAGGAGCCAGTTGAGGTGGCTTGGGCATCTATACCAGAAGCCTCCTGGAAGCCTTCCTCGGGAGGTGTTCCAGGCACGTCCCACTGGGAGGAGGCCCAGGGGACGGCCCAGGACAGGCTGGAGGGACTATGTATCTTGGGTGGCCTGGGCTTGGGCTCTCCCCGGAGGAGCTGGAGGAGGTGTCTGCGGAGAGGGACGTCTGAGTGTCTTTACTGAGTCTGCTGCCCCTGCAACCCGATCCCGGATAAAGCGGAAGATCACGAGTACGAGTACAATTGCAAGAATTTCATCATATGTAGTCCATAATATCATCAAAAGATTCAGAGAATCTGGAGAAATCTCTGCATGTAAGCAGCAATGTGGAAAACCAACATTGAATCCCTGTGACTTTCCATCCCTTAGAAGGCACTGGAAACATCACAGGCTCGAGAACGCTTCAGAAAACCATTGTCAGTTAACACAGTTCGTCGCCACATCTGCAAGTACAAGTTAAAACTCTACCTTGCAAAGCAAAAGCCGTATATCAACAACACCCAGAAACGCTGCTGGCCTCTCTGGGCCCAAGCTCATCTGAGATGGACTGATGCAAAGTGAATAAGTGTGCTGTGGTCTGACAAGTCCTCATTTCAAATTTCCAAACAGGAAAAGGACTATCTGGATTGTTATCAGCACAAAGTTTAAAAGCCAGCATCTGTGATGGTATGGGGGTCTGTTAGTGCCGATGGGTAACTTGCTTAATGCTGAAAGTACATACAGGTTTTGGAGCAACAGATGCTGCCATCTAACCAACATCTTTTTTAGTGACATCACTGCTTATTTCAAAGTGGTGTAACCGTTCCACTGCGGTTACTCAGGTCCTTTTATTCCAGGTAAAGAGATTCCATTTAAACTATAAATGACACACTATAACTCCGTAATTAAATTTCAAATATTTTATGTGAAAAAGCAGAAAAATAGTACAACACTTTGGTACCAGGGCCCAATACTACTCCTCTCGTTGATGAAGAAGGTGTTACCCCGAAAAAGAATGCATATCTTATATACTTGGCTCTGCCTTGTGTCTGAAGGCAGAGCACTTTCCTTTTCTGTTATAAGTAAATTTATTTGTTGGCCTTGAGCGGCCTTAACTGAATAGAGCATTGGTCAGTGGGCGTAAAGAAGCCTAATCTTGTGTGCGTGTAGCAGTTAAACTTCTAATAAGGCATTTAATAAGCAGATTACATATTTTCCATGTAAAGAGAAAACTCTTAACAGTGGCTTCGTAGTAAATTAGTATGGATACTAGACTGGCCTGCTTGCAGTCCAGACCTCTCTCCCATTAAAAATTGGTGGCACTTTATGAAGCATTAAATATGACAACAGAGATCCTGGACTGTTGAGTAACTGAAGTTGCACATTTGGAACGGAAAATAATTCCATCTATAAAGCTTCAACAATTAGTGTCATCAGTTCCCAAATGTGTTGTTAAAAGGAAAGGTGGTAGGGTTAACCCTAACCCTGGTAAACAGGCCCCTGTCACAGCTTTTTTGGAACGTGTTGCAAGCAACTTGTTTAAAATGAAGGAATATTTGCAAAAAAACTAAGTTTTGCAGGCACTAGTAGCCTTTTTTTCCTCAGTAAATCAACTGGAAAGGGCAAAGATATGCTGCAAATGTGCCTGGACCGGAAGTCAAACCAACTCACTGGCTGTTTTGAGGACTGAAGCCTCTATACATGGTTTGTGCGTTTTTACCCCTGCACCACCGCCACAACTACGTTTTGCAGTTTGAATATATTGTCTTTATAGTGTATTCAATTGAATATAGGTTGCAAATGATTGAATTCAGTTTTTATTTATCTTTTACACAATATCCCAACTTTATTGGAATTGGGGTTGTACATATTAATAGACTAAAAAAATGGGTGGGATTGTATGGTGGCATATTACTTCCTAAATCCAGCGAGCAATAAAGAGATACATATTAAGAGAATGTCTCTTCTGGCGTGCGAGTGAGGAGATGTTGCTTTTTGGCAGAGGGTATCATATCGCTACACATGATTGGTTAAGTCCCTGTTTTCTGGGATTTGCCGTCAGAAGAGGAAGAAGAGTGGTGCGTTCCATTTGTACTCAGAAGTCAGAATTTTCGTACTACTTTTCAGTGTTTATAAGACAAGATGTTTCAACGCTGTTTATATGCACGAAATACCGCGTAGAACATTGTTATTGTCATTGTTGTAAGACTGCTGTTACTGCTTTAATACGAACAAAAACAAGGAGAAAACTGGAACACTACAACTCGGAGATGACGTAAACCCCAACTTCCCAGTTCTGAGGTTAATGGAACGCAGCACAAGCAGTGGTAATGGGAAACCCAGGACAGCTTCACGGCAGACCATCAGGATGTAAGTTACATATGTATTACACTGCATAATTATTTGTGCATACTGGGTGTAACACAGCTTATCATTTCCATAGCTCGACATTCAATCAAAAATATTCTAGTTACCTACCTTACATTGCTGCTACCGTCTGCCGGCAGCATGTAGTTATAAACATGACGTGAGCTAACGTTAACTGACTAGCATGTCTTTCTTTTTTGTTTGTTTATGTCTATATAACAGGCACAGTTACAAAATGCTGCCAGGCGGGTGGTTGCCTTGTTATGGAGTGCCCTGGCTATTGAACATGAACCATCTTCACAACACCGTAAGTGCGCTGGATCCGTGTATGGTTCGTTCTTTGGTTTTCCTGTTTCAACCCAAAATGGCAAAAAGAAAATAACCGTGTTATTTGGTTTTTCCGGTTTTAAAATCTAAATGTAAAATTGTAATATCAAACTAATAAAAGTCTGCTATCCACTAACCTAATCCTGCAGGAATCTTACCTAAACATAAGGAATTTTGTGGAAACACTTTAAATTTATGTAGGGTGCCCACGGTGTAATACAGAATTTCGCAAGTTCTGTTATAAATGCAGGGTTCGAGTGTAGTCATTGCCAGTATTTTGTTCCAGCAAAAGGTCCTAAATGGTGAAATAACAAAATACAAAACATGTCTTTCTGTTAACCATTAAAATTAGAAAAACACAGCCTTTTTTTGGATTTGTCGTTTTTATAATTTAATTATAAAACAGGAAAACAATCTCCTGGTTTTTCTTTTTTTTTCGTTTTGTTTTAAAACTGGTAAAACAAAGCACGGCCCATACACGGATTGCACTATAAACATTGTGTAAGATTATTTGGCAGTAACAGTAAAATAAAACAGTAACCGCAAGAAGTTTAATTAATGTTTTTTTTTTTCATTTTGAAACACTCATACTTTTTTGGTACTGCTTCTACAGCAAATAATACACAATATTGCCAGGTTTGGATCTGTTATATGCAAAAAATGTGTTCTAATGATCATTGTGATGGAAAGTCATTATGATTCAGAGCTGGATGGTCATTGTGAAAGCTCTGCAATTAACTTCAACAAAGGTCTTGTTGAACTGGAACCTGAGATGTTTAAGAATTAATATTATAAAAGCACTTCTTAAATACTTAAATATATAGTTTCCTTAACATCTCACTATTTAAATGTGGAAAAGACTTCAGGATGGACCTGGGAAACAGCAGATGAGTTTCAGAGACATGGAAAAACACAAGAGGACTGTCATTTTCCTAGTGGACAGGCCCATCACCTCTGCGGAGAGAGAAGAATTAGGCTCCAAATTGAATTGGACCATCATTGTGCAGTGCGCCCTGGTGCCAACGTCACATGCATAATTTCTCTGTTTTCAAGATTAGAAAACTCTGGTGGTCAAAGTGAGAAATAAAAAATGAAATCTCCATGATTTCAGTTTTTTCTTCTAAAATTGTTAGTAGTAAACCATAAAAAAAGCCTTTTTCTGACATATTTGAGGTACTTGGGCTGTAATGAAATTACAGAGCCTTGCGAAAGTACTCGGCCCCCTTTGAACTGGTCAACCTCTTCCCACATTTCAGGCTTCAAACATAAAGATATAAAATTAAAATTTTTTGTGAAGAATCAACAACAAGGGGGACACAATCGTGAAGTGGAATGAAATTTATTGGATATGTCAAACTTTTTTAACAAATAAAAAACTGAAAAGTGGGGCGTGCAATATTATTCGGCCCCTTTACTTTCAGTGCAGCAAACGCACTCCCGAAGTTCAGTGAGTATCTCTGAATGAATCCAATGTTGTCCCAAATGACTGATGATGATAAATACAATCCACCTGTGTGTAATCAAGTATCTGTATAAATGCACCTGCTCCGTGATAGTCTCAGGGTTCTGTTCAAAGCGCAGAGAGCATCATGAAGACCAAGGAACACACCAGGCAGGTCCGAGATACTGTTGTGGAGAAGTTTAAAGCCGGATTTGGATACAAAAAGATTCCCCAAGCTTTAAAATTTCAAGGAACACTGTGCAAGCAATCATATTGAAATGGAAGGAGTATCAAACCACTGCAAATCTACCAAGACCCGGCCGTCCCTCTAAACTCTCATCTTGAACAAGGAGAAGACTGATCAAAGATGCAGCCAAGAGGCCCATGATCACTCTGGATGAACTGCAGAGATCTACAGCTGAGGTGGAAGAGTCTGTCCATAGGACAACAGTCAGTTGTACACTACAAAAATCTGGCCTTTATGGAAGAGTGGCAAGAAGAAAGCCATTTCTCAAAGATATCCATAAAAAGCCTTGCTTAAAGTTTGCCACAAGCCACCTGGGAGACACACCAAACATGTGGAAGAAGGTGCTCTGGTCAGATGAAACCAAAATCGAACTGTTTGGCCACAATGCAAAACGATATGTTTGGCGTAAAAGATACACAGCTCATCATCCTGAACACACCATCCCCACTGTCAAACATGGTGGTGGAAGCATCATCGTTTGGGCCTGCTTTTCGTCAGGAGGGACAGGGAAGATGGTCAAAATTGATGGGAAGATGGATGGGGCTAAATACAGGATCATTCTGGAAGAAAACCTGTTGGAGTCTGCAAAAGACCTGAGACTGGGACGGAGATTTATCTTCCAACATGACAATGATCCAAAACATAAAGCCAAATCTACAATGGAATGGTTCACAAATAAATGTATCCAGGTGTTGGAATGGCCAAGTCAAAGTCCAGACCTGAATCCAATCGAGAATCTGTGGAAAGAGCTGAAGACTGCTGTTCACGAACGCTCTCCATCCAACCTCACTGAGCTCAAGCTGTTTTGCAAGGAAGAATGGGCAAGAATTTCAGTCTCTCGATGTGCAAAACTGATAGAGACATACCCGAAGCAACTTGCAGCTGTAATTGCAGCAAAGGGTGGCACTACAAAGTATTAACGCAAGGGGGCCGAATAATTTTGCACGCCCCACTTTTCAGTTTTTTATTTGTTAAAAAAGTTTGACACATCCATAAAATTTAATTCCACTTCACGATTGTGTCCCACTTGTTGTTGATTCTTCACAAAAAATTTGAATTTTATATCTTTATGTTTGAAGCCTGAAATGTGGCAAGAGGTTGAAAAGTTCAAGGGGGCCGAATACTTTCACAAGGCACTGTATATCCATATATTCCACTGCATATTAAAACAATCATGTATACACAATGTATCTTCCTATTTTTTAAATGTTTGTGACTGAAGGATAAAGTGTTCTTTAATGGTTTGAGAAAATTCTTACTCCTACTTAAAATTAATTGGCACTCGGATAAAGACGTTCCCCAAGCTCTTATAAAGTTGGCTTTGTAGAGATACATTGTTCTCAAAGGACAGTGATACTACAAACATGATCTTTATTATGATGCAGTGATGTTGATTAAATTACCCAACAGTATGAGCTCAAACATCTACAGCAGTAAAATTCCACATACACATTAGTGCAGCAGTCTTATAAGTATAAAACCATGAGATATAATGGTTTCACAATGACTAGGAATATTTTCCTGTGCAATACGTATTTTTATTATTTAATGCTCAATATTTACATTCTTGTGTTTTAATTTTACAGTGTGGTAGTAGTACTTTACCGAAGTAAATTAGCTGAATAGTTCTGCGACTGATTATAGCTTATCACTAATGGAAATCAAAACTTTATAATAAACAATACAGAAATAACGACAGGAGAAGAGCTTTGTATCTCTGCCTGGTTCAGTACTTCATGCTTCTCTCTGTTGACAAACGTCATGGAAATGCTGGTTTCCTTTTCCACCAGGGACTGGGACCTAAACCCTGGTATTGTCTGCCGACAGACAGCTGCTGCAATGTTAGGTGAGTTACTAGAATATTTTTAATTGAATGAGCTAAGAAAATGATAGGCTGTGTTACACCCAATATGCACAGATAATTATGCAATGTAAGAAATACAGGTTCTTCTCAAAAAATTAGCATATTGTGATAAATTTCATTATTTTCTATAATGTAATGATGAAAATTTAACATTCATATATTTTAGATTCATTGCACACTAACTGAAATATTTCAGGTCTTTTATTGTCTTAATACGGATGATTTTGGCATACAGCTCATGAAAACCCAAAATTCCTATCTCACAAAATTAGCATATTTCATCCGACCAATTAAAAAAAAGTGTTTTTAATACAAAAAACGTCAACCTTCAAATAATCATGTACAGTTATGCACTCAATACTTGGTCGGGAATCCTTTTGCAGAAATGACTGCTTCAATGCGGCGTGGCATGGAGGCAATCAGCCTGTGGCACTGCTGAGGTCTTATGGAGGCCCAGGATGCTTCGATAGCGGCCTTTAGCTCATCCAGAGTGTTGGGTCTTGAGTCTCTCAACGTTCTCTTCGCAATATCGCACAGATTCTCTATGGGGTTCAGGTCAGGAGAGTTGGCAGGCCAATTGAGCACAGTGATACCATGGTCAGTAAACCATTTACCAGTGGTTTTGGCACTGTGAGCAGGTGCCAGGTCGTGCTGAAAAGTGAAATCTTCATCTCCATAAAGCTTTTCAGCAGATGGAAGCATGAAGTGCTCCAAAATCTCCTGATAGCTAGCTGCATTGACCCTGCCCTTGATAAAACACAGTGGACCAACACCAGCAGCTGGCACAGCACCCCAGACCATCACTGACTGTGGGTACTTGACACCGGACTTCTGGCATTTTGGCATTTCCTTCTCCCCAGTCTTCCTCCAGACTCTGGCACCTTGATTTCCGAATGACATGCAGAATTTGCTTTCATCCGAAAAAAGTACTTTGGACCACTGAGCAACAGTCCAGTGCTGCTTCTCTGTAGCCCAGGTCTGGGGAATGCGGCACCTGTAGCCCATTTCCTGCACACGCCTGTGCACGGTGGCTCTGGATGTTTCTACTCCAGACTCAGTCCACTGGTTCCGCAGGTCCCCCAAGGTCTGGAATCAGCCCTTCTCCACAATCTTCCTCAGGGTCCGGTCACCTCTTCTCGTTGTGCAGCGTTTTCTGCCACACATTTTCCTTCCCACAGACTTCCCACTGAGGTGCCTTGATACAGCACTCTGGGAACAGCCTATTTGTTCAGAAATTTCTTTCTGTGTCTTACCCTCTTGCTTGAGGGTGTCAATAGTGGCCTTCTGGACAGCAGTCAGGTCGGCAGTCTTACCCATGATTGGGGTTTGGAGTGATGAACCAGGCTGAGAGTTTTAAAGGCCTCAGGAATCTTTTGCAGGTGTTTAGAGTTAACTCGTTGATTCAGATGATTAGGTTCATAGCTCGTTTAGAGACCCTTTTAATGATATGCTAATTTTGTGAGATAGGAATTTTGGGTTTTCATGAGCTGTATGCCAAAATCATCCGTATTAAGACAATAAAAGACCTGAAATATTTCAGTTAGTGTGCAATGAATCTAAAATATATGAATGTTAAATTTTCATCATGACATTATGGAAAATAATGAACTTTATCACAATATGCTAATTTTTTTAGAAGGACCTGTATGTAACTTACCTATTAATGGTGTGTCATGAAGCTATCCTGGCTAACCCACTACTACTGCTTGTGCTGTGTTCCTTTTACCTCAGAACTGGGAAGTCAGTGTTTACGTCATCTCGGAGCTGTGGCATTCAACTGTAACAGCAGTCTTAGAATAATGACAATAACACTGTTCTACACTGTATTTTGTGTATATAAATAGCGTTGAATCATCTTGTCTTATAAAAACTGAAAAGAAGAACAAAAATTTTGACTTCTGAGTACAAATGGAACGCACCATTGTTCTCCCTTTTCTGACAGCCATGTGTACTGATATGATGCTGACTGGATCCACCCACCCACTGCCAAAAAGCAGCATTTCCTCGCGCACATGCACTTTTCAGCATCAAGGCACTCAAAGCATTGCACATGAGGAAAAACATTACATTGATACATAAAATCACACACAGAAAAATAAATGAAATTACATTAATAATCCTTGGGAGTTTACTGGTAAGAGCTGGTTCTAATCCAATCTTTCTAATAAAGGTAATTAGATAATTAAGTCCTCTGTGGTAAGGAATTCATCCTGTGCTAGAAGAAAAGTGATAATATTAATCCTTGAGGTCACTGGTATGAGGCAGTTGTGGTCCCATCATTTAAATAGTAACAGTCATGGGCACTCACTGAAGTCTAAGTAGAGAAGCTGGGTCACTGGTATCAAACAGTTTTAGTCCTAACTTTAAAATATGAATAATGTTTGGCTTTCACTGGTAAAAAATAGTTGTAATACAATCCTGCTTTAGCTTAATGCAGATAAGGCAAATGTAGCATGTTTGGGACCTAAGCAAGGTCTTTTGAGATCAGCATTCAACTAGATTTAATGGGGCTAAAGAGCACTGAGCATGCAAAAAAAACTTGATTTTGTTTTGGTAACGGGTCCAAATTTTAAACATCATATGAAGTCTGTTACTAAATTAGCTTACTATCATCTGTAAAGCAAAGCCTGAATAAATGGTTTAATGTCAAATGATTACACAGAATCACTTTTATATTAGTAAATGGTAAATGGCCTGCACTTTACATGGTATAGCACTTTATCATGTCCCCAGAGATCTCAACACTCTTTACACTACAATCAGTCATTCACACATTGACAGTGGTAGACTACATTGTAGCTGCAGCTGCCCCGGGGCACACTGACAGAAGTGAGGCTGTCATACACAGGAGCCACCAAGCCCTCTGATAACAACTGAGACAGACAGAGCAGGGGTTCGATCCGGCAACCTGCCGATCCCAGGACAAACCTCTACCACTGTCATCATGTAGATTACATTTCTGAAATGTTGACTCTGCTTGTCTGTCAGGCACCTGCCGCATTCACACCAGGAAAGTCCTTTGGTCCGCTTGTTTGGTCCGGACCAAAAGCGAACAAACTGAAGCTGTCTGATTCATGACCAAAACCAGGGAATGGAACATATTACACCAATTATTAAATCACTGCCCTGGCTTCTTGTTTGTCAAATGATAGATTTTAACATTCTCCTATTGGTGTAAGAAAGCACTAAACAGTCTTTGGCGAAAATACATTTCTGAGTTAGGGCAGTCTACCTTTTCCGATTCAGAACCATGTCCTCATCCCAGCAGCGAACTGCTTAAGTGCATGCTGTAGGTCTTAGCCGGAAGAAGCCAACAGAACCACACCATCTGTTATGACAACAAATGTCGTCTCAAGGCACTTTACAAAGTCAGTTCAATTGAATAATACAGATTTCAAGTCTGGTACATACATTCCAATTAATCCTTACTATCAAAAAAGTGCAGTTGGATTCAGTTTTTTATTCAAATTGTCATGGAGTGACATTTTGGACTTTGTGGGTTCTTTGATGGTTTATTTTGTAATTTAGATTTTCCTTATGGCTCTTTGTTTATTTCTTAGGTTATTGTTTCTATGTTCCCCTCTAGTTTCTCTGTTTACTTTAGTTCATAGTTATTCTAGTTCTTTATTTCCTCCTCTGGTTGGTTTGGTGTCTCTGTTCCAGGCTGGTTCCTTCTGTTATTCTGTTGATTACCCCTTTCCCTACCATGACTATGTTTTGTTTTTGCTATGCTTATGCTATGTTTTGCCAAAGTACCTGCAGTGTTTTGAAAGTTTTGGATTTTGTCTCTGGATTCATACCTGCAGTGTTTTTGTTACGTTTCGACCTTTTTTAAGAATAAACTATGATGCGGCTACCGAGCTCTTGTCTGCGCTTTGGTCCGACGCAAGATCCTTCGCCGACATTAAAGCAGGGCTGACATTTGATCAGCAGAACAACACGGTTATCAAACGGGGGGCTCCACTAACTCTGTTAGTCACATGAGTTTGAGTAATAACTGTCAAGCTGTCATGACCAAATATGCAGTCATAATATTGTTCCCATTTATGGGATCTACTGGGAACAAACAAGAACATGAATAAATGTCATAAGACTCTCTCCTTTGTGTTGCACAAATAAAAAGAATAAAGACTTTTATCTTTGCAATGTCTATAGCAGTAAAAAGATGCATAAGTGGTTCTGATCTAGAGATCAAACCTTGCTACAACAGGTACACTGTCGGCGAAGGATCTTGCGTCGGACCAAAGCGCAGACAAGAGCTCGGTAGCCGCATCATAGTTTATTCTTAAAAAAGGTCGAAACGTAACAAAAACACTGCAGGTATGAATCCAGAGACAAAATCCAAAACTGTCAAAACACTGCAGGTACTTTGGCAAAACGTGGCATAAGCGAAGCAAAAACAAAACATAGCCATGGTAGGGAAAGGGGTAATCAACAGAATAACACAAGGAACCAGCCTGGAACAGAGACACCAAACCAACTAATATACTGGGGAAATAACAAAAGCAGATAATCAACGGAACAGGGAACAGGTGCGACAAGGGGGCAGGGAAGGAGCAGGAACAGGTGAAACAAATACAAAGGCTGAGGAAGAGTGAAAGGACAGAAAACACAAACTAAGCAAGAGAATAAATCAGAGGAGGAAATAAAGAACTAGAATAACTATGAACTAAAGTAAACAGAGAAACTAGAGGGGAACATAGAAACAATAACTTGAGAAATAAACAAAGAGCCATAAGGAGAATCTAAATTACAAAATAAACCATCAAAGAACCCACAAAGTCCAAAATGTCACTCCGTGACACAAATTAGTTAAAACGTTTTCTATCTAAGGAAATCCAGCAGATTGCATCGAGTCAGTGACTTGCAGCATTCACTCCTCCTGGATGAGCATGTAGCGACAGTGGACAGTCGCTTGAATTGACTTTGCAGCAATCCCTCATACTAAAGCAACCAACCCCCTACCTTCAGATCCTCTGCCTGCACTAAAGACCTCTGAGGAAGATGTAAATAGGCTCTTTCAGCGCATGAAAGCAAAGAAAGCTGGGGGATCTGATAACGTCTCCCCATCATGCCTAAAAACCTGTGCAAATCAACTCGTCCCAATCTACACCCGGATCTTCATCAAGTCACTGGAGACGTGTGAGGTCTCCTCCTGCTTCAAACGATCCACCATCATCCCAGTCCCCAAGAAACCCACCATCCTAGGATTAAATGACTACAGGCCTGTAGCCCTGACATCTGTGGTCATGAAATCCTTTGAGTGGCTGGTGTTGAAGCACCTGAAAGACATTACAGGCCCCTTGCTGGACCCTCTGCAGTTTGCTTACCGAGCAAACAGGTTGGCAGATGATGCTGTCAACTTAGGTCTACACTTCATCCTGCAACACCTCGACCCTCCAGGGACATACGCCAGGATCCTGATTGTAGACTTCACCTCGGCCTTCAACACCATCATACCTGACATCTTCCACCAGAAGCTCATCCAGCTCAAACTTGTCAATGCATTAACAGCTTCCTGAGGGACCGACAGCAGCAGGTGAGACTGGGGAGCATCTTCTCCCGCACCAGATCAATAAGTACTGGTGCCCCCCAGGGGTGTGTTCTATCCCCACTCCTCTTCTCCCTGTACACAAATGACTGCACCATCCGGTATAGATGCCCAAGCCACCTCAACTGGCTCCTGTCGATGTGGAGGAGCAGCGGCTCTACTCCGAGCTCCTCCCAGATTGCCAAGCTCCTCACCCTATCTCTAAGGGACTTCCCTGGCCAGGAAGGTCATTTCGGAGTCCTCTCAGAAACCTCCTATCTTGGCCTAAAAATTCCTACCAAGGAGTGTTAGTTTAACAGGGCAACTCTGAGAATTTACTATCTTAGTGAGGAGGTGTGGTTGACCCTGTTGCTAGGTGTGAAGCTAGGTGTCTTAAAAACCTGTGATTGTTTGTTGCAAAAAACAAAACAAATGCACACCTAGTAATTAATAGAGAGAAGTTAACTTATGCTACATTCAGAAATGAGCAAATCATAATAATAAATAAAAAAAACTTAGCAAATTTAAATAAATTTTCACACAGCATCAAAATGTTTGAACATAGCTTATTTAAATGATCATTTTTATTTTGATTTGCTTACTATTATGTTTACTCGCCATGCTGGTCATTTTCCTACTTCTTTCCTACATCTATTTCATATGAATATATATGTACATCGGAAAAAGTGAGTATTTGATACACTGCCAATTTTGAAGGTTATCCCAATTGCAATGCATGTAGAAGTCTTTAATTTTTATCCTAGCTACTCTTCAACTGTGAGTGATGGAATCTAAATCAAAAATCCAGAAAATGACGTGTGATTTTTAAGTAATTTGCATTTTATTACATGACATAAGTATTTGATACATCAGAAAAACAAAACTTAATATTTGGTACAGAAACCTATGTAATTAGAGATATCAGACATTTCCTGTAGTTCTTGACAAGGTTTGCACACACTGCAGCAGGGATTTCCTTCTCATTGACCCTTCTCCAGATCCTTCAGGTTTTGGGGCTGTTACTGGGCAATATGGACTTTCAACTCCCTCCAAAGATTCTCGATTGGGTTCAGGTCTGGAGACTGGCTAGGTCACTCTAGGACCTTGAGATGCTTCTTACATAGCCACTCCTTAGTTGCTCTCATCAAAACATATGACCTTCTTCAATTTCTCTTCTGGGTCATCCAGATGGTCATTGGCAAACTTCAGACGGACCTGAACATGCGCTGGCTTGATTGGGGGACCTTGTGTGTGCTGCAGGATTTAATCCATGGCGGCATGTTGTGTTACTAATGGTCTTCTATGAGACTATGGTCCCAGCTCCTGTTCAGGTCATTGACCAGGTCCTGCTGTGTAGTTTTGGGCTGATCACTCACCTTCCTCATGATCATTGATGCCCTACAAGATGGACAAAAATATGAAGTTGCATGGATATTTGGGAATTTTCAAAGAATTAAACAAATAATGAGCAATATATGTACAAAATGCAAATGAAGAAATGAAGTGTAACGTGCTTTGAGTGGTCTGTATGACTGGAAAGGCGCTATATAAATTCAGTCCATTTACCCGTGTGATGGTAAGACATAAAATATTTTTCCAGTGGAACCACATTGCAACTGTTAATATGTCCGATTTATTTGTGATTTAACAAAGAAAAAATCAAATATTTGCCAAAAACCTTTATTTAATGAACATTGCAAAACACCATAAAAATCCTTTTGACATGCTAGGAGAAGCCTCTGGGTGTATTCATCCACATCTTAACTATAACAGCAGCAAATTTGGACTGTGTCTGTTGAAGCATATTTGTTCCACAAACGATTTAGTTGGCCCTGTATATACAGAGTATATACAGACAAACAGTGAAATGTTAGCAGTTTTGTTAGCAGTACAGTGGATGGAGGACATTAAACCATTAAAAACAATAATATGTTCAGATTCAAGAGTCTAAAACAATCATTCAGATAGCAGTCAAGATATTTCATTAGAAATACTCTTACTCGTACACATCGTCTTCCGCTTCATCCGAGACCGGGTCGCAGGGGCAGTAGACTCAGTAGAGATACCCAGACACCCCTCTCCCCAGACACCTCTTCCAGCTCCTCCTGGGGGAGCCTAAGGCGTTCCCAGGCCAGCCGAGAGACATAGTCCCTCCAGCGTGTCCTGGGCCGTCCCCTGGGCCTCCTCCCAGTGGGACATGCCTGGAACACCTCCCGAGGAAGGCATCCAGGAGGCATCCGGTATAGATGCCCAAGCCACCTCAACTGGCTCCTGTCGATGTGGAGGAGCAGCGGCTCTACTCCGAGCTCCTCCCAGATTGCCAAGCTCCTCACCCTATCTCTAAGGGACTGCCCGGCCAGGAAGGTCATTTCGGATGCTTGTATGTGGGATCTTGTTCTTTCGTCATGACTTATAGTTCATGGCCATAGGTGAGGGTAGGAACGTAAACCGACCGGTAAATTGAGAGCTTCGCTTTTCGGCTCAGCTTTCTCTTCACCACAACGGACCAGCACAACGTCCCCATTATTGCAGCAGCCGCAGTGATCCGTCTGTCGATATCCTGCGCCATTATCCCCTCACTCGTGAACAAGACCCCAAGATACTTGAACTCCTCCACTTGAGGCAGGAACTCCCCTCCAACCTGAAGAGGAGAAGCCACCCCTTTTCCGGTCGAGAACCATTGCCTCAGACTTGGAGGAACTGATCTTCATCCCAGCCACCTCACACTCTGCAAACCGCCACAGCACATGCTGTAGGTCTTGGCCACAGACATCTTAAAGCCCCCCAGAGCACAGGAACCGCAGGAGAACCATCGCCGAGGCTACCGTAACCCCCCCCCCCCCCAGAGAGGGGCAGGGGAGAATCCCAGGGGAACCACCCAGCAGTCACAGTGCAGAAGCTTCAGGGAGCTGCAGCAACGAGCTCACAGGCCCTGCCGGCAGCCGTCTGCACCGGAGCAGATCCATCCATGGACCCAGAGACACAAGACCCCAGGACACATCACTCCCCAACCAGAGCCCAGGGGCCCAGGCCCCGGCAAGCAGCCACCAGGAGTAAACTGGCACACACCAAAGCACCCAGCCCCACATACCGAGAACCACAAGTACACCAGCGGGCAGAGACACCAACCACCGGTAGGTAGTGTCGCAGGGAGGGAATAGACTGATCCAGGAGAGGGAGCAGCCCAAGACCCAACCTGACACAAAAAAACAGGCACACACAGTCACAATCACATATTCCTCGAAAGACTTAAAAAAAAAGGAAAAGACTTCAAATTATCTGAATCTTCCAAGTATTTCCTTACAACATTTTAAGCTGGGCTCTCAGGTGAAGATAAGATAAATCTTTGAACATCTAGCTTATCACAAATAGATCTCAGATTGTGTACTTGGAACCCTACAACTTTAGAGATATCCTGGAGATATGAGTTTCATTGTGTGTCTGAACAGAAAGTAAACCTCATGATAGTTAGTTACCCATACCACTTCTAAATAGCTTTCATGATGATCCTTTCGATCATGGTTTGTGTACCTCATTGGTGTCAAGAATAAATCATATATCAGCACTGGTGTTATGGAAGAAAAATCTGCTCTTCATCTCCACCTTCCTGAGGAAGACTATTGACCTCCAAAAATGTTACATCATCATTATAATCATCTGACCCTTCCTCGGTTGCACAAAACTTAAATGCTTTTACTAAATTAATTTCATTGTCAGTCACACTGGAGCTGACTATAGTTTAAATCTTGTATTTAGCATGGATTTAATTTAGTTTTGTTGCAGCTGCATCATATGTGTATCAACCTTTGAGGCATGTACATGCCCAAGCTGGATAATGTCTTTCTAGTGTTTCATTGTTTAGTCAGTGACACATCGCTTCAAAGAAACTGTGATTTTTTGTTGACCAAATGTCTCCTTTGTTCAGATAGTGTCCAAAAAGTTTGTAGCTTGTGGCATCTTTACAGTTGCAAACACTTATCTTAATACGCTGCATCAGAGTTTCTTGACACAACACTTTCTATATAGCACTCATTCCCTCAATGAGCTTTTAAAAAGATGGTTGTTCCACCACTGACACTAACCATCATTTACCACAAAATTAAAAAACAGTTTCTTCATATGTTTTTATGAACAATGATCCATGCTGCTATCCATGCTATCCGTTTCTGCAAAAAAGCTTAAGAAGCTGCCTGGATAGAAGTGCTCACTTATTAGTTTATTGTGATATCAGATGAACTCAATATTGTGTCCTGCATAGGATCATTGGATGTTTCCTCTTTAACAAATGATATAAATTTACAATCTTGGGTCATTATTTAGAAATAAAAAGATTATTTATTGTTATAAATCTAACTATATAAAATATTTTGATCATCTGCATGTTGTAGCCCATTGTGCATAGAAAAAACATGACACCATGCAGTGTGTTAGTAACAGGTAGGACAAGGTAGGCTCTTCCTCTAATTTTTGTGATTGCATTAAGTTACTGCACACTTGTAGCTTTATACCTGCAGCTGTTTCCAGAGATCTCAAGTCAAAACATCAGTTTAGATTTGCACCGTTTTCTGATTTCTTTATGAAATCCGTTTTTAAAATGTCCAGCTCTGGAATGAATTTGGTTCTGCCATAGCAGCTGCAGCTTAAAGGCCTGTAGGCTAAACGCAAGGGAAGTGGCGAACAGGCATTCTTTGCACTGTTAATTGAATGTTCTACTTGATGAGCCTGTCACTTCAGAAGAGAATGGCATGCAGGTTAGGTGGACAGGATTGTTTTGCCATGGCAGGCAAAGAGCTTCTGAATCAATCTGAACTGATAATTAGACCAGTTTATTGTCACAGACCAAAGTGCACAAATTCTGATAACAGAGTTTTTTAATAATGATAAAATAGAAAAACGTAGTTGCCTTCTCGAGGAAGCACAGTTTTTAGTCCAGCGACACAGAATTCATCCTATGAAAGCACAGAGTTTAGGTGTGCAACCCAATGGTCATCGAGAGAAGGCCAAGAAGAGGCACAAAAGACTATGGAGACTGGTCCACGAGACACTGGAACCCCCAGAGGAGCCCTAGAAAGCGACACTGGGGTTGCTGGAAACCTCGGAAGATCCCTGGAGGGCGGCACTGTTGGAATCCTCGGAGGAGGCCTGAAGAATATAACTGAGGCCGCCAGAGGAACTCTTGACGGAGCTTGGGAGAGCAGTGTGGAAGCCGATGGATTCCTTGACAAAGCTCAGAGGTGTGGGCTTGGGAGCGGTCAAAAGAGGTCGGAACTCTGGTGAAATGAGGATGAAATGGCGCCTCATGCCATTTCATCCTCTGCAGAGGGCAGAGGATGAAATGGCATGAGGCGCCAAAACAGGTGGCAGTAAAGGTTGGACCTGTGGCTGAGATAGAATGATGTTGGACAATCTCTGCCCATGCTTCCTCGTAGTTATCTTCAGCCTCCTTCAACTGCTCCTCCAAACCCAGAGGAGGGAGGAGAGGAGCCCATGTGTGCAGCTATTGAATGGAATCAGCAGCTGCAAATATATGCTGCCAGGGTTTCCAGGACAGGCCAGCATAGAGGTAGATCCTCACGATATTTGCAGACTTGTTGAAGTCCTCATCAGAATAGGTACCTGCTGGGCTTAATTAGCTAGATTCTTTTGTCATGTTATTTAAGTACAGGCCCAAGTGCAGGAATACCTCAAAATCCTAAAGCGGAAGAAATAAAGTTGGAAATGCTTTGCAGAAGAGACCCATCCAAAGTTAAACAAAAAAATGTTAATGTACATATAGCATATATAATTAGTTGTAACCCAAATTGTAATGATGAAAATTTCATTAGTTACATATTTTCCCACTCTTTTGTAACAAATTATAGTTACATTTATTTTGAAATTAAATTACTTGACCCCACTATACGTAACTAGTTACTCCTGAACCCTGCACGGTGGGAACCAGAGGCCCTGCTGGTTGACACCAACAGTGGTGCCTTCAATCTGAGGATGGAAATCCTTAGAGGACTGCAGTGGCCACTGTGGTTGTGAAGGCAAAAACTTGGGGAAAGGAGGTATTGTTGAGTTTATTAAAAATAACTGCTTTCATGTATGTGAGACACACCACAGAATCAGTTCTCTGCATCAGGAATTTAGTTGTTGTGACATGACTATGATCAATGACAGCCTTTTAAAAGATTAGATAACCTTTAAATAGAGAAGATTGGAATGAGCTCCCTGACTTTTTTGGCTTCTTGAGATGCTTTTGATTCTTGGAGGTCTGGTGGATGCACAGGACAGATGCAGACTTACAGAAAGAAATTCTGAGACTGTCAAACTGAGACAAATGGTAAATGTAGCTGGACCAGGATGATTTTGTTTCTGTGTTCTGAACTATGGTTTTACCTCGACTAAACATCCACCTGTTATATGAGTAATATTCTCATATTTTCTTAGAATGGATGTTAAATAACAACACCAGCAGAGGTAAGATTCTTAATTATTTTTTTCTGAAATGGAATACAATTCGGATTCTGTAGGAGCAGTGCTTTAACAATGCTGTGTTCTCTTAGAAATGGTCAGATCTACAACAGAACCACTGACATAGTGACTCATCACTGTCCTGGTTCCAGTCTAATTACAGTGGTGTCATCTCCAAGCTTCAGGAGTTTCACAGACAGGTCCGCTGAGGTGCAGTCATTTGTGTAAAGGGAGAAGAGGAGTGGGGAGAGAACATACCCCTGGGGGGCGCCGGTGCTGATGGTTCTTGTGCGATACCACACAGTGATGGATGAGCGGTGGTGGAAGATGTCTGTTGACAGCTGAGGTGAAGTCTACAAACAGGATCCTGGCGTATGTCCCTAGGTGGCCGAGGTGGTGCAGGATGAAGTGAAGACCTAAGTTGATTGCATCGTCTGCTGACCTGTTTGCCTTGTAAGGAAATTGTAGGGAGTCTAGCAGGGGGCCTGTGATGTCATTCAGGTGCTTCAACATCAGTCACTTCATGAGCACAGAAGTCAGAGCAACATGCCTGTAATCATTTCATCCTGTGATTTTGCGTTTCTTGGGGACAAGGATGATGGTGGAGGAGCAGGAGGGAACCTCACACAGCTCTGTCCAAGCTACCGCACCCTGTTGGCGGTCAGACGCCTCGGATCTCCCCCAAATTCTTTTAAGTGTCATCTCTGCTTACAATGACTTTCTCTTAAAAGGAATGACTCTCAAGCTGTTCTATACTCTCAAGACTTTGATTCTAAATAAGGCAGAGGAATGGTTACAGAGATCAGCTCTGATGGCTCCCGTCCTTAACCCGCTCGGTGATTGAAGTGACGAAACAGTCCTGAAAGAAGGTCACACATGGTTTTTATGTCTGGCAACATGGATTGGGTACCTATCCACCTTGATTTGCAAATAAAATGCAAACTTTACTTTCATCTAAAGAGGACCAGTGGCCAACAGTCAAGTTTTTTTCTCATTAGCCCAGGTAAGACGCTTCTGATATTATTAATGTAAAACTATATTACTTGTTTTGTTACTGAAATGTGCTATACAAATAAAATTGCCTTGCCTTTCCTCATCTCTGCTTCAAGAGTGGCTTGACGCAATGAATGTGACATGTGTAGCCTATGTGTATGATTCGTCTGTGCATGCAGGCTCTTGATGCACTTACTCTGGTGTTAGACTACTCCTTCTGAATCCTCTCAGGGCTTCGGTTATCCTTGTTGTTGGTGCACCTTTTCCTATCACACCTTTTCCTTGTCAACTTTATATGAATATGCTTGGATACAGCACTCTAAACAAACCAGCTTCTTTAGCAGGGACCTTTTGTGCTTAACCCTCTTTGTGCAGGGTGTCAGTAACTGTCTTTTAGGCATCTGTCAAGTCAGCCGTCTTCCCCATGAGTGTATAAGCCATAATATGGCCATTAAATAATATTTATACTTTAAAAGACTTTTAAACTGGTGCTATGTGATATTCTACTTTTCTGAGGCACTGATATTTGGGTTTTCTGTAAATATCAAAATTAGAATTAACAAAAGCTTGAAATATTCCACTCTATGGCCCTGTTCTTCAAAGATTCCAAATAGCTTGCGCTTGTGCAAAAAAAATAAAAATAAAATTGCACATACAATAAGTGGCCGTTTTGCATGTGATCTGCAAAAGATCTACTGGCTGGCTACTACTGCCTCCAGTGGATCTGTAGGGAAAATGAACAAATCATCTCTTCTGTGCCACTTGAAACATGCAGAGGTTGTTGCACTGCACCATTATGAATGATCCGGTTCGCTGATGTTTTCCTTCTGTTATGTTTTACTCCTGCTTGTCTGGACTGTTAGAGTTTGTTAACTTTTGTCGTCGGTATTTACCGCAGCAGGTTGGTCATCGCAACCTCTTCCCTTACAAGATTATTTCCCTATATGTTCATTTGTGCGGAGTGCCTCTGAGTGCATAATTGTGCATGCACAGGGCTGAGTTTGAAGTTGTTCTGCCAGCAGATATCTCATTTTTGTGACCCAGACAGACCTAGGGTGTCACGACTTGCCTCTGTTAGGTTTTAAGTTTGAGTTCTATTGGTTTTTTCTGCACTGCCATGTTCTTCAGTTGCTTATTTCTGTTCATTTCAGGTTGATTAAGGGTGTATTCACACTTGCCACTTTTGATCCGCTTTAAATGGACCAGAGTTTGTTTCCCCCCTTGGTCTGGACCTTTTGTGCAGGTTTGAATACACTCATGCAGACCCTGGTCCGGACCAAACAACTGGACCGAGACCCACTTTTTGAGGTGGTCTCAGTCCACTTCCAATCGAACTCTGGTGCAATTCGCTTATGTTGTAAATACGAACCAGCAGCACATATACAGTTGTTTATCTCAATTTGTGGGTCTGTGCTCTGTCCTGCCAGCGTCATTTTTTTCCAATGGGAGCAATGATCGTCACCTGCTTGGCTTTGTTTACCACAAATAGTTCACTTAATAATGTGAAAGTTAACATACCAAAAAGGAAAAATAAAGTCAGCTTTTGGTTCAGACCAAACAAGCGGAACAAAGGACTTTCTTCGTGTGAATACTCCCTGGATAAACCATTCATACATTCAGAGTTCTGTGTTAGAAATTTTCATTTTCTTGTGGATTTGTTCCTTCCTGTTTATGTTCTTTAAGTTTCTTTGTTTACTTAGATGTTTTGTTATTCCCCTGAAGTTCTTGCTCATCTGTGTTAATCAACCTTCCTCCATCGGTTGCATTCCTTGTCACCAGCTGCCTCATATTCCTCCTGATTAGTTCCTCTGGTTCATTGGTACATTCTCCTACCTCATCAGTATTTATAGATTGTCATTGTTCTCCACCGGTTCCTGCTGAAAACTACCCTGCCCATGTTCTGTGTCCTGACCTTTTTGTAAGTCTCTTGTTTATCATTATTATTATTCTTATTAAAAATAACTCTTCAACTCACCATGAGGCTCCCTCTCTCTGCTCTGCACCTTGGTCCAACCCTAAACCAGCATTTTATGACACAGGGAGGCAAAGACTGCATCCTGCTTTGCCTTTAGCCAGAATGATGAATTACAGACCATTGCAGAGGAGGGCAGAACCGTGTCCAAAGTGATATGCGCCCTCTACCATCATTGAGTCAGTTAAGTCAGTTAACTGTGTTGCTTGACTTAACTCCCAACGGTTGATGCTTAGAAATTGCCAATCAATATTAACAATAAAAAAGACAAATATGTCTGTCAAATAATTTATTAGACGTTTGCCTACCTTGATCTTTTAATTCTTTTCAGAGACTTACCGTGTTCTTTTTTTTGAGAGTATATGCTTGAACAGTTCGGAGTTTATCATAAACAGCCACAATATTTAAGCCTGAATGTATTATTAGCAACATAAAAATAGACTGTGGTAAGAACTGGCTATCTGTTTATTATAGCTTTGCTAGTTTTAAAACATCAAACACTGTACTGCAAAGAATGTAAATTGAACATTTATCTAAATAAAACAAAAATTATTTTCCAATGATTTTACTGAATTAGTTTTCTTACCTATATACGTGTTTGATTGTTTAAATTGTTTATTGGTGACACAAAATTATTTTTCACTGTATAAACCCTCCCCTGGCATGTTCACTTTCAGAAAACACTGATCTTCAATCTAAATCTATACATGTACAGAGTAACTAGTTAGCACCTGCATTTCAATCATGCTAAATATAGACACAAAGACAGCAACCACAATCTGTTTCAGGTTTGATAAATCGCATTACGGGTGGTAAAGAAGTATATTTGCATATGCTCCTCCCATTTTGATGATGATTAAGTTAGTCCCTTGCAAATTTGTGAATATGCCTGCCACTAATACCGTTGCCAAAGTAGAATAGCCAGTTACATTTACAGGATATATCTGAAGCATCATGCACCAAAATTGTTAGTTGTATAAATTTACTAAAAGACCAACAGGAGAAAAAAAAACTGGTTTACTAAAAATATTGATTGTATCAAGAAAGAAATACTCTACTGCATATGGTAGTACTTGTAGACAGTTTGTTAGTTAATCAACTTGGAAAGTAAGCAACACAATCCACAAGTTACAGCCAAACTGTTGAGCACCTGAAATTGTACATCAAGCAAGAATGGGAAAGAATTCCACCTACAAAGTTTTCAACAATTGTTGTTCTCAGTTCCCAAGCACTTTTTGAGTGTTGTTAAGAGCAAAGGTGATGTAAAATAGTGGTAAATGTGCCCTTGTTCCAGCTATTTTTTGAAACGTGTTCCAAGCGTCAAATTCAAAGTGAGTGAATATTTACAAAAAAACAGTAACGTTTATATCACATCTGTAGGTGTTTGAGTTTTGATTTTATTTGACAATTTTTTACTATTTACTTTGTTCTTCAGCTGTGCCTTTGTGAGTTATTTTCCTTATGCTTGTTTTTGTTTGTTGTTTTCCCTTTTAGTTTAGTCTTTTGTGTTGTAGTGTTCTATCCATCTAGAGTTTATTTCCTGTTAGATTTTTGTTACTTCCCTGGACTTTTCTGTGTTCCAGCTCATCTCCGTTTATTAGGCTCCCTCCTTCAATTCAATTCAATTCAATTCAATTCAAAGATACTTTATTGATCCCCGAGGGGAAATTAGAATTCCAGTACAACCCATCCAAACATACATCATGACACAAGACAAGGGGGACGGGTCACCGAGGCTTTGCTGCCCACTCACAGGCGCTGCCCTTGCTAGATGAGAAAAGAGGCCACATTAAGTAAGTAGAGGAAAAAAATCATATTTCACACTTATCCTTAGCAGGATACAGTTTGAGATTGCAAAAAACCTCAGCACAAAGAAGCAACAAGTTGACAAAACAACATCATGCCGGGAACGGTGAAGGTGGTGTGAGGGGGTGCATATGTTTATCTTGAGCATGTGTGTGTGTGCAAGTGATTGTGTGCAAGTAAGTCCATGAAGCACTGTCACAGAGGCCATTGTCCTTGATGGTTCGTTGGAATGTTCATCAACCGGCCACACAGTTCTGAGCAGGTCCACAGGTGTCCTCAAGGAAGGGAGGGAGCAGAGGGAGCAGAGCGTCATGTTTACATAACTTCCAGGAGAAGTTGAAGATAGCCAGCCATCAAGGCCGTGCAGGGGAGCCAGATTCAGAAAAACAATAATTATTTGGGTTAGGCTGACTCTTAATTTTCCGTCAGCCTTGAGAGTCTCGCTGGTGCTTCTCAAAGGCGAATCCAAACAGCCAAATTCATGGTCTTTCTGCCAGATCTGAGCGAACAACTTTCTCCAAGATTTATCCCATTTCACCCCCGAGTCCAGGAACCGCAACCTGCCTGCGATCCTAAGGATCACATCCAGTCTGCGATTCAGCTCACGTAACATGTCAGTCTGAGTGCTGATCGCCCTGAAGATCCCATCACACGTGCCAGGCAGCCTTACAATGGCCAGAACAGCTGCTGACATTCTCAGAATTTCTCGATATGCCAGGTAACCGCTGACTTCAAAAAGCAGAAATCCTGATATCAAACATCCAATTATATACACATCTTCCACATCCTCGACTGACATTATCGACAGACACACAATCCTCCACTTCTGCCAGGAGTCCATTGTGTATCCAGAGAAAAACGTCCAGTCCGGACAAGTTGGGCTCTCCTTCACCCTGTCTTCTCCTCGAGAAAATTTGATCAATTGCATTGAGAGACCAGCTGACCAAATCCATAACTAAGAATTTGGAAGATTTGCAAAAAGAGGCTCCAAAGACAAGACACAGAGCTGAAGCAGGGCAGTTGCCTTGCATTCTCCCTGCCCCAGCTGCTCCACATTTTATCTGATTAGCTCTTCTGGTTCATTGGTCATTTCTCCAGAATTTTATTTTGCCATGACCTCATTATGCATTTGGATCCTCCTTCAACCTCATTGTGATAGTAGAATTCAGTCATTTGGACCCATTAGATGCTGATTTTTTTTATTCACCAGCACTATGGGTTAATAGGTTGGAATAGGAGGTACTGTGACACAATAGATCAAGCAAGTCCTAGGATTGGTTAATGGTGGCAGCTGTTTGTGTTTAGCAGGATTCCCCTCCTTCCTCTGCCGGGCTTAGGGAAACTGTTGAAGGAAGCAGAGGAGAAGTTTCCAGTCACTGAGGATCCGCCCTCCATTCCGGTCCCCAAGGGTCTGGCTGACATCACCGCCTCTACCTCCCTTGCAGATTGCAAACACTGCCGTTAGCTGGATGCCTCAGCTCTTGCCATTAGGGTCAGTCCAACATCTTGTTCCTGCCGCCGAGGGTCAGTCCAGCACCTCTGCACCTGTCTCTGAGGGTCTGGCTGACACTGCTGCTCCAGTCACCGAGGGTCTAGCTGACACTGCTGCTCCTGCCTTTGAGGGTGTGGCGAACTTCATTGTTCCTGCCTCTGAAGGTCTGTCTGATGTCTCTGTTTTGTCTACCACCAAGTCATAACATTCACAAGGCTTCCAGTCCAGTCCTGGAAGGTCCGCCAAATGTTCTACTCCTGTTCCGGAGGGTCTGCCCAATGCTTCTACTCCAGTCCCAGAAGGTTGGCCTGACATCTCCATTTCCCTAGCATTAGCCCCATATTCTGCAGCACCCTGCTGTCGGCTCATAAAGGATCTATAACTCGAACTAAATGTCAATGTCAGAATGTTTTCTAGGTTTAGTAACTGAAATTAAAATATGTTAAAAATGGTGGACACAAGAACAAGTACAAACATTTCTTCTGAAGAACCATGCATTTTAAGCTCAGAAATCACCAAATAATTTTGAAAATTATAAACTTTGATATTTCAAACTGTGCTGAATATTTTAAGAAAGCTGATATTAGACAGACTAATATGGATCCATTAAAAACCATCAAGACCCATCATGATCACAATTAGCCAGCTGAAGTTCAACTACAACTAGCTGGTTAACATTATTAATTAACTAAAACTGGTTACATGAAATAAAACTGTTGACTTATTTTGGTATGGCTAGTGCTTAACAATGCCAAAAATATTTTGTAATTTCATTAATTTATCAGAGAAAATAATTCAGATATGCAGAGAATGAACTGCGTTCAATGCTGGAACTGCTGGTGTTTGGAACTATCTGCAGCTGCATGACCTATGTGACTTCCCCATTCCATTCTTTTGATAGAAGTCTATGGGAGTGTCGCCACTCTTTCCACTATGTGGTGTGGATCATACGGAATTGACTTTGCATTGAATGGGCAGTACAAACTGAACATTAGCGTCCACATTGCAAGGGTGTGAGAGAGAACCAGGAGAATTAAAGACTTGATTAATGCAACCTGCTTCCATGGATGTCGTATACAAATATAGATAAGATCATACACAATTTTCAGTTTTAATTTAGAAAAGACAGATCAGTCAAAATACAAAAATACATTTAAGTAATAATGTTTTTTGTTTTTCTTGCTATTGGATTGTTGAACAGTATAGAATTGATTAAAGCACAATTAAAAGCTTTTTAAATTATTAAATGTTTCAATTAAGGTCAAAATTTAAATATAAGCCTCTATTTTGGCTTCATCGTACATCCTACTCTAGGGGAGTCTGTGCCTCCACAGTCATGAATCCCATTGCACGTCACTGGTTGACTTAATTTCTGCAGCCCTACAAGAAGGACATGTGGCCTATTTAAAGGGGAAAAAAAGTAATGTCAGATGTTGTAACTCGTCAGCAACTTAAATGTAACTGCAAAGTTCTTAAGGTAAGACTTAAAATTAAGCTCTAACTATTCCCTTAATTAAAATTAAGGGAATAGTTAGAGCTTGGATTTGTTCTGCCTCGAAAAGACACAAACCAAAATAAAATCTAAACTGAGAATCTCAGCTTTTTAAGGGGTCCTCATGTGTCACGGTGAATGTCTCAGAATGACACATTTTTGATGATGATATTACCCATTCGATACAATTAAAGCATTTATAATATGATTTACAGATTGATAGGCAACTTGGGGAAGACCGTCATGCCCAAGGGCACTTTGACTGTTGACAGTGGGGGAAGCTGGAATTAAACTCACAAAAACCCAAATGCCAGACAAGTACTTTTCCCTGCTGAGCCACAGCTGCCTAATTGCGTATGTATGTGTGGGTTTTCCATCTAGGGCAGCTCTATATAGCAGTTTTAAATTAGATCATCATAATAAGAAATGGGACTTAGTGAGCTCTCTGAAAAAACACTCTCTAAAAAAAACACTTAATCAGCCTGTCTTCATTGCTGCCCTGACAGACATACGTTCACATGCATGCTATAACACTTCCATAGTCATTGAAACATCCAATTAAATAAATAAAGACTTCCAGTACAAGACAGACTCCTGTCAACTGCAGAAATACTCGGATAATTCTGCAGTCGTGAGGTGGATCAGAGATGGACAAGGAGCAGGGTACGGGTAGCTGGTGGACCACTTTGTGGCATGGTGTAGAAACAATCATCTCATCTTGAACGTTAATAAAGCAATGGAGATTATTGTAGATTTTAAGAGAAACAAAAATAGGTCTAACACTATTTCCATCATGGGAGAAGAAGTGGAGGTGGTGGAGGAATATAAATATCTTGTTCACCTGGACAACAGACTGGACTGGAATTGCAACTGTGAAGCCGTCTACAAGAATGTACAGAGCAGACTGTACTTCTTGAGGAAGCTTAGGTCTTTCGGTGTTTGCAGCATATCTTCTATAAGTCTGTTGTGGAGAGTGTGATCTCTTCTGCCATCATCTTCTGGGGTAGCAGCATCAGAGCCAGGTACTTGAACAAGCTCAACAAGCTAATACAGAAGGCTGACTCTTTTGGAATCTCTGGAGATCAATGTACAGAGAAGGATTCTTCGTAAAATGAAGAACATTATGGAGAACCCCGGGCATTCTCTTCACGAGACTGTTGTACAACAACAGTGTCTTCAGTCAGAGGCTTCTTCAGATCTGCTGTAAGACAGACCACTACAGGAAATCCTTCCTGCCCATGGCCATCAGCATCTACAATGGCTCTTTGAAGAAACCTGCATAATATGAGCTACAACAACATTTAATTTCCTTTTGGGATGAAAAAATGTTTTTCGAATTGAATTGAATATAATATGACCTATTAATATGTCATCACCATCTAAGACCTTCACAGCACTACAATATAATGCTCTCTACCTGCAGACCAAATGGCATTTATTCTTGCAGTCATAATCCAGTCTTGGATTTCAATGTTTAATTCGGTCATGTGTCAGTCTTTCTTTACCAACACATTATGCTCCACCTTTGTGATTTTGTAATTGAGATAACAAAATAATAAAATCATTACTGATTTAAAGTTAGAGTAAAAAAGTAAGCCTTAAGTTCTTAAGTAACTCTAGTAATTAATAGGTAGCAAAGTTCAAAGCTTCGAGTCAAAATTAATAAATGCAAAAATCTGATCTTCCTCCAGCTGTTGTGAGGGACCTTTAGTAGTCTGGCACAGGAACACTACCATGTTTTAGGTGGTACTGTAAAGGGAGCCTAAGAGTAGCATGGTCCTTAAGAGCATTAAGAGCTTTATATATTTGATAAAGTGCCTTTAAATCAGTCACAAAAGTCATAGGCAGCCCATGTAAAAAACAAACAAACTACTAAACACTCAGATGTTCCCTGTTCTTATTTCAGGTACGCCTAATAATAAATTTGTCTTCCAAGTCTCCCAATAGCTTCTTTTGGAGAAAGCCACAAAGTGAACAAAATGATAACCAAAAGACAAAAACATGAATTAATTTTGCTGCTGCATCTGATTGTAGCAAGGATTTTAACTTTGCTACATTTTTGGGATGAAAAATGTATGTTTTGACACCTTTTTTATGTGTGATCTTAGGTTTTTAGGGTCTTTCACACAATCTTTATACTGTTTTTTTAATCTTTTTGTTATATACTTACTGAACCTTTGTCTTTCTTATTTTTGAGACTCAAATATCAATATCAATCTTATTTTTTTCTGAATCAAAAGCATTCCTTTGCTATGATCAGTATTTCATTTGTGCCACCTGTTGGCAGTTTCATTGTACTACATTTACTGCAATGGCTCAAACTTTTCTCTGCATTGTCTGCAAAATGTGAATATCAACCTGCAGCTGAAAGACACCTTTTTCAGATGTTTTTGGAATGGTGTCAGTTTTAAATCTTATTACCAGAAAAAATGCATAAACTTGAGGTGCAAATGAAACACATTTCTAGTTTGCAATTGTCTTGGTTTCTTTTTCTGCAGTATGTGGCCTTGGCCTCGCTGTTCTTCATCCTTCTCTCCATTTCCACTTTCTGCTTGGAGACCCATGAGGCTTTCAACACCATCTACAACAAAACTGAGAATGTCACTGAAGGCAACGTAACACGTGAGGAGGTACAGCAACAATATTATTTTAAGAGTACAGTTGCTTATTGTGGATAACATAAGAAAACCCCTAAATTAATAGACCTTAAATTCACTGAGGTTTGAACTGCCTTATTCCTTTGACGGCTGAGGGACTACAGAATACTTGCATCTTCTATTACCACAGTAGCTTACAATAATTGCCAATGCTTGTTTTTTCATGGAAAAGGCAGAGCAAAGGTCATACTACTACAAAATGGTTTTATTTGGACTTTTTTTTATTTTCCTCTCCATGTATTCAGACATACAAGAAAGAACTAAAAAGTAAACTGTACCAAAGTCAACCAGCGAAGTATAAATAATATGGAAATGAGATACATTCTATACATTGCTGTAATTTAATATAATAATAACATTCCACTTAATAGATAATTAATTCTACTAATCCTTTTCTCTATTTACTTTACAGATTGTATATGAAGTTGTCACAGATGGCTGGCTGACATATGTGGAGGGTGTCTGTGTCATCTGGTTCACTATTGAGGTGGTGGCACGCGTCATCTTTTGCCCTGACAAGGCAGAGTTCTTCCGTAGCACCCTTAACATTATAGACTTTGTGGCTATTGTTCCCTTTTACCTGGAGGTAGCACTTAGTGGCCTATCCTCTAAAACAGCCAAAGATGTGTTGAGCTTCCTACGCGTGGTACGTTTTGTCCGCATCCTGCGTATATTCAAGCTAACCCGCCATTTTGTCGGTTTACGGGTCCTGGGCCACACTTTGCGGGCAAGTACCAATGAGTTCTTGTTGCTTATCATTTTCCTGGCACTGGGTGTCCTCATCTTTGCTACTATGATCTACTACGCTGAACGTATTGGAGCTGACCCAGATGATCCAACTGCTGCAGCCCACACCAACTTTAAGAACATTCCCATTGGGTTCTGGTGGGCTGTGGTGACAATGACTACTCTTGGATATGGAGATATGTACCCTGAAACATGGTCGGGAATGCTAGTGGGTGCCCTCTGTGCTTTGGCAGGTGTGCTGACCATTGCTATGCCTGTGCCTGTTATTGTCAACAACTTTGGAATGTACTACTCGCTGGCCATGGCAAAGCAGAAGCTTCCAAAGAAGAGGAACAAGCACATCCCAAGAGCACCACAGCCAGGAAGTCCGAATTACTGCAAGCCGGATGCTCTGGCAATGGCAACTGCTTCTCCACATAGATTAATGGGCAATGTACTTGGGCCAGGCTTGGTGGAATCTGGCAGCATGATAGGCACTGGGGACTGCCCACTGGCACAGGAAGAGATCATTGAAATAAACAGGGCAGGTAAGTTAGATTACATTACATATGCATTTTTCAGAACATCATAAAGGGAATTCCGTAAAACACACTGTGATGAATTTAGCATAATTATAATTATATATAATATTATATATATATAATAATGACAGTAATATCACATTTCAGTAAAAAAAAACTGATAATTCCAAACTTATTTACCAGGAAACTCAGTAATGCTAAGGGTTACACTTTTTCTTTAATAATGCTTTTTAAAGTTTGTATTTTTAGTATTGCACGCTTGAAACACTTTTTGCAATACTGTGGTAATAATGATATGCCAAATCATGCTGTTAAATCTCTAAAATATTATTCACATCGACAATATGTGCAAAAACCATTAAGTAAACTGTTAAGTAATTTCATAAGGACACATATGGAACGACGATGGTAATGGTGGTAGGGCGGTTCACCCTGTTACCGGTGGGTTGCCGGTTTGAACCCCCGCTCCATCCATCTCAGTCGTCTCTTTGGGCAAGACACTTCACTTGCTTTGTGTGCTGATGGTGGTAAGATGGCTCAGTGGCACTTATTGTATGGCAGCCTCACTTCTGTCAGGCTGTGCTAGGGCAGCTGGGGCTACAATGTACACTGTCAGTGTGTGAATGAATGGGTGAATGACTTCATGACTTCATAAAGCCCTATACAAGTGCTGGCCATTTACCATATGAGCCCTTTTATGTATTAAGGGGTCTTAAGTAAAATGCTCCAGGCTTTTGTATAATCTTAAGTATTTTATTAGTCTTCTTTGGCATTGGTTCTTTTTTTACATTACATTTGCACATCTTGAAATAATGTCTACTATGTTCTTAAAAATTAAGAAAATATGCAAGAGCTGGCATACCTGCTGATATTTCATAGAATAGTTTTGAAAAAATAAAATAAAATAAAATCCAGAAGGACTGGACATGGTTTTTTCTGTGCATTTTGCGTCATGCTCCAGTAAATTCATTCACTTTGTGCTTAGGTCCTTTCAAAATTATTTAGGGAATGCCAAAGACAGTCATGTGTATGACGTGAGTACATGGACTGGATAAACATTACTAAAAAAGGTTGGAAAAGAAATATTGGAAGAAATGTACTTCTCAAGGCTGGATGTCTTGGTTGTAAAAGATGTCCAGACAGTTGTTTCAGCTTGTTGATAAATTAGTTAATAAATAATCTGAGAAATGGAACAATATTTGACCTAATAACTGAACATTTTGGCTTTGTAAAACACATGTCAAAGTATGAGCAGATACCATTTGGGGCAGTGTGTCTATCTTTTGTTTATTTTGAATGGCTAGTTTATGCCATTTTTTAAAGTTAAGAGTACAGCAAAAAACGTTTGGATGCAGATTTTATTTGCTCAAACAGTGTTCATCTTGAAAATTTATATTTGAAAACATGTTCCACTGAAAATAAAGACATAATAATAATATTAATATAATGAACCTGAGCACAGTTCCTGTGGGACACCCACGTGTTTGTCATACTGAAGACTATTAAGGTTTTTTTATTTTTATGGAAACGACTTATATTTTGACTTAATTAAAGAGCATCAAGGGGCCCAGTGAGACAAATCTCACTCCAAACAAAGAAAGTGGTAGTACGACCCAAACAATTATTTCCACAGGACTCACTGTAATTGGATTTTAAATACAACGGCAGTTTAACGGTTTTTCTATTTTAAGCATTGTTCATCAGCCAACAGCTTTGCTGGAGTGATGCTACACATAGAAGCTGTGGGATTTATTTACACCTCTGTGATGCCTCTGGAAGTGAGCACCTCTAAAATTCGCTTGCCACACATTTCTTTGTTATTAGCGTAGAATCCAGAGGAAAATTAAAGGCAAATGTCACACAGGAGGCAGCGTACATGCAGCAGCAATAGATAAAGCCTATCAGAACAAACACAAGAGTAATGCAAGATACTGACAGCAGGTGGGGTTGCACACATGCAACAGCCATTGTGCTCATTTATGTACAAAAGAATGTTTGTGTTAGTGAAACTTATATGCAGTTTATATTTAGAAAAAAAATATGTTCAGATTTTTTGGATTAAGAGGTTGCACTGTACTTTTGAACTTTCTGCTGAAGGTTTACCTATGAATAGAGGCATAAAGCCCTTGTGTTATAATTTTGACTGTCCAGCCGTGTGTAATCAGACAAACACAATGCTGGTAACCAGCTTAATGGATACACCAGACCAATCTGAAAGAGTGCAAGGAGGGCCAACATCCTCAAAGACTAGGAGATCATCACCAAAGATAAAATGTCGAAATACCAGTGAAAACATGCAGAAAGCTAGCCAGCAATTATAGGGTTGCTGTCATGATGTAGGGTTGTTTGGTTTTTGGTTTCGGGTTTCTTATGTTTTTCACAGTTAAGGTTTTTTGACTCGTTCTTTTGTTATTATTCTTCTTAGATTTTGAATCATGCTTCTGTTATTTTTCCTGGCCATGCTTTAGTTTTGTCGTCTTGTTCATGTTTTGTCAAGTTTGGTTTTCGGATCTGGTTATGCTTTAGCTTCATGTTTTTCTAGCTTATTTATTAGAGTCTGTGTTTTTGCCGCAGCCACGTTTTGTTCTGTCTGTCAATTAAGTTTATTTGGCTAACCTGTCCAAGTTAATCTGTCCCCTTGCTCCACCTGGTTTTCACTCGATATATTCACACCTGCTTGTTTGTCTTCGCGGAAACATTTTTCACTCTCATGCTCATGTCTAGCTTTGATTCTCATGTCTTGTTCTCCTGCTCATGTCAAGTCTTGATGCTCAAGTCTTGTTTTCGGATCATGCCATGCTTGTCTTGCCTGCCCGTCCGTTGTTTTGTTCCTGCCTCCTGCTGTGAGTGAGTTTTTGTTTTTTTCGTCATTAAAACCTTTTCACTTACCATCACGCTGCCTGCTGTTCTGCATTGTGGGGTCCAATTCCAAGTAAACCGTGACAGAACCGTGACAGTATGTTTCCGCCAAACATGGACCTCGCGGACAGTAGGCAGGAGAGCGCCAGGGATCGCTGGGTTAAGCAGCAAATGAAGGAGGCGATGAGACTTCTGCCGACGGATTTGGAGATTCTGCTGTCTCCTCTGCTGCTGGAACAGATAGAGCATGAGGTGGCCCAGCGCCAGAGAGTTCGGGAGGGCTGTTCTGTCCCTCCGCCTCAGCTCCGACAATCCCCACCTGCTTCCGTACCGGCAACAAAGCCGTCATCTTCCTCCCGCCGCAAGAATCACCGTCATGCAGGGATTCCCAGCCGGTCGACTGGCGAGGAGGTGGTTTCCCTGCCAGCTGATGTGAGGGCTCCAGCAAGTAAGCCCGCATCTTCGTCTGCCACAGCACCATCTGCCAGGCTCGCTGCACCTCCGCCCATGCCGTCTGCGCTTGCTCCAGCCAGGAGTTTTGGGGCAACACCTGCCGAGCTGGAGCAGCGCTTGAGGTTCACGGCATGCCACATCAAGATCCTCAGGACGACAGGTCTCCTGTATTCCTCTCCTGAGCTGATGGAGAGGATAAAGCAGATCGAGATGGAGTATGAAGTGGCAGTAAGGCTGTTTTACTGCCACCCTCCATCATCCACATCAAGTCTCCAGGGAGCTGCCGCAGAGCAGCCCACGTCAAGTCTCCAAGGCGCTGCTGCAGAGCAGCCCACGTCAAGTCTCCAGGGCGCTGCTGCAGAGCAGCCCACGTCAGGTCTTCAGGGCGCTGCTGCAGAGCAGCCCACGTCAAGTCTCCAGGGCGCTGCTGCAGAGCAGCCCACGTCAAGTCTCCAGGGCGCTGCTGTAGAGCAGGCCACGTCAAGTCTCCAGGGCGCTGCTGCAGAGCAGCCCACATCAGGTCCACAGCCTGACACACCACAGCCTAGCACACCACAGCCTGACACACCACAGCCGGACACACCACAGCTCCGATGTTCCCCACCTGCTTCCGTACCGGCAACAAAGCCGTCATTTTCCTCCCGCCGCAAGAATCACCGTCATGCTGGGATTCCCAGCCGGTTGCCTGGTGAGGAGGTGGTTTCCCTGCCAGCTGACGTGAGGGCTGCAGCAAGTAAGCCCGCATCTTCGTCTGACAGAGCACTGTCTGCCAGGCTAGCTGCACCTCCGCCCATGCCGTCTGCGCTCACTACAGCCCGGAGTTCTGGGGCAACTCTGTGCTTGTCCAAGTTAATCTGTCCCCTTGCTCCACCTGGTTTTCACTCGATATATTCACACCTGCTTGTTTGTCTTCGCGGAAACATTTTTTACTCTCATGCTCATGTCTAGCTTTGATTCTCATGTCTTGGTCTCCTGCTCATGTCAAGTTTTGATGCTCAAGTCTTGTTTTCGGATCATGCCATGCCTGTCTTGCCTGCCCGTCCGTTGTTTTGTTCCTGCCTCCTGCTGTGAGTGAGTTTTTGTTTTTTTCGTCATTAAAACCTTTTCACTTACCTGCTCGTCTGCATTGTGGGGTCCAATTCCAAGTAAACCATGACAGAACCGTGACAGTTGGTTCCTGTAATGCTTTTCCCTCATTGATTATTGAGTAGGGTGTAAATAAGCAGAGTAATGCTATAACCAATAAATTATTGTCTTTAACACTTCTTCTACATTTTTAATATCTTTTGAGGAATGTCTTTTGACAAACATTGCACATAGGTTAAATGTTATTGTACAGAGATTAATTTTACATTCAGTTGTGCAATTTTTACAAAGTTACATCAAAATGAAACATAATGGACTTCTCAGTTGAGAATTTAGCTACAGTAACAATGGACCTTTTGTCAATGAAACTGGCATTTAAATGTAATACAAAATATATACAAAACAAAACAAATAATATGTCAATAGAACTCAGCTTTAAGGTTTTGAAGCCTTTTATAATATCAAGTAACAACTCAATAAACAAGATTAGTATTTGAGACTGGTCTCTTTCCTAAAGTCAATTTTACTCTTTTATTAGCACCGTTCAACTTGCATTTAAATGAATCCAAAATAATTCAAAATGTTTTTTTATTAAACAATGGCATAATCTTAATCAAAACTTTCTAAACAACAATGACAATTTTTTTTGAAGTTTTATTTTATTTTTTAATCCATCTATACCTCCATTGTCTATACCTCCCTATACTTAGTTAAGAAAATCAAACTATATCCTCAGTCAATTCTATGTTCAATACATTTTTAAAACAAATTGATGAAATCAAATTAAAGTCAGATGTCAACATTCTTTTCATAAATGCTTAAACCCTGTGCAGATTTCAAATTAAAGATGATTAAGATGATTAACATTTAAACAACATGACAGCTGCATGTGAAAAATTATTGATACCCTTCTTAAAAAGCAATTGAAATTCTTATAAACTATATGTAATTGCTTACAAGCTCTTTGCATGTCCCCAATAGTATTTTTGGCCTATCACCTTTTGCAATGAGCTGCAGGACTTCTTGCCATCAGTTAATTTTTAGCTACTTACAAAGATTCTCTGTGAGATTCAAGTCGGGACTCTAGCTGGGTCATTCCAAAATGTAAATAATGCCTTCTAGTAGATGAAACATATTGGTCTAACTAAAATGTGTATTGTGTCCTAAAAATGACTACCAGTTACTTGTTCTGTTGCCGTTCTGTTGTTCTCAGTGCAAACTAGATTTTGATTCCTTTTCTCTCTTTCCAGTGTATATTGCATTTTTCGTATAAATTATATTTCTGTTTTGCCATTTGTTTAGTAATTGTTATCGGTTTTATCCTTTCATTTTGTCATTTTGTTGATGTTCCACCTCTCCATCTCCTTCATCATTCTTCATTCTAAGACTCTAAGCAGAATGGTGATGCAGCTACCAATGCAGCAGCTTTGGCCAATGAGGACTGTCCAACCATAGACCAAGTTCTCGGGGATGAGCGCAGTCCAGTCACTGGAGGGCTTGGCTCTACCACTAGTCGCGAAAGATACCCACACGACCGAGCCTGCTTTCTTTTGAGTGCCGGGGAGTTTCAGCGAACCACCGATGGGAACGTTCGGAAAGGTAAGAGTGCAACAGGCAAAGGGAACCTCAGTAAGAACCGTAAGCAGTTACTTGATGCATGGTCCTGATTAATATGTACTGTACTAAATGTACTGAAACAAAGATACATCTTAATAACATACACAAAGATACAAAAGCAGATTCCAAATATTCTGACATACTTAGATAAATATATATGCTTATAAACGAAGAATCTTTTTGTTACAATACCTCAATTAATACATAGGAATAAACATCTTATCACAGTTCCCTATCTAAAAACATCTTTCTGTCTAACAGCTCAGCTTCATCAGTGTCACTCCCTTGAGACCACTCAACTTTGCATGCACTATCTTGTGGCACATACATAATCATTCCCAGATTACTGGCTTCTGGTGGTCTCTCTGCCCTGAGTAGAAATTTATAAAGATTAAATTCGAAGTTTTGGATTAATGCATAAACTTAATGCAGCCTAAATACTTCAGCCTAAACATGCACGTTATGTTAAAGAAGTCTTTGGCAATACAATGAAAAATCATTTTTAAACTCAAGATGCCCGAGGAGAACCATACTCAAAGAAAAGGCCTTCTGAGGACATAAGAAAAGACAGAGCAAAGATGTGAGGTAGGTTAATTTTTGGTAAAAGAGGATGATTTAAAATTGTTATGGATTTCACAGGGCAATATTAATAAAATAATTATTAAAGCAAAAATAAAAAGAATGTGTCCCATGGTAAACATTCCTCAAGTATTTATGGGTACTTCAATCAAGGTTAAAAGAAAGTACAACCTCAGTAAGAGTTGTAACATGATCTAGTATCTAATAGGTTCTAAATTATTTCGATCTAACTTTAAATTTACCAAAGGAGAAATCACACATTCCACCAGATATATTTATTACTGTCATAGTTTTTAAAGGCCGACTTGACCCACATGCAGAGGACAATCAGACAGAGAAGCGTAGATTCAAAGTTTTATTACTCAGTTCAGGAACGAGGCGAGCAGAGGGGTCAGGAGTCAGGCTGTAAGGGAAGGACAGAGATGAGCTGAGGAAACAGATCGGATTAATCAAGTCAAGATCTATGCTCACTATTCAGTAGGCGATCGATCCGCCAGGGGGGAGAGACGGGTGCAAGTCTGGGGCGTGAGCCTGCGCAGAACCGGCTGGAGCGCTCTGATGTTCCAGGTAAGCAAGGTGGGTGGACAGGTGGCGCTCTCAGACTGGAGGACTCGCAAGGGTCGGAGAGGTACAGCCAGTGGTTGCAGGAGGCCCGCGGGCGGTCGGCTCGACGTCTTGTTCCGTGCGCATACTGGGCAGGCAGATACATATTCGCTGATTTCTCGATGCAGTGTGGGCCACCAGAATCGCCTGGTAACAGCTGCGATCGTTCGATTGGCTCTCGGGTGGATGGCGAATCTTGACGAGTGGAACCAGGCAATCGACCGGCCCCGAACTGCTGCAGGAACGAACATGCGGTTGGGCGGTCCGGTCCCCGGGCCCGGGTCAGCAAGGAGGGCCTGTCGCACGCAGTCCTCTATCTCCCAGGTTACGGCTCCTATGGTGCAGCTGGGAGGCAGGATGGGTGCGGCCTGCTTCTCCGAGTTGTCAGAGATGAATTGCCGAGACAGAGCATCAGGCTTAACGTTTTTAGTGCCAGGTCTGTAAGAAATTAACAGGTTAAATCGAGAAAAGAAAAGAGACCAATGTGACTGACGGGAATTTAAACGTTTGGCTGACTGGATATATGACAGATTCTTGTGATCGGTCCAAACCAGCACAGGCAGCTCAGACCCCTGCAGCCAATGCTGCCACTCCTCCAAAGCAAGCTTAATGGCCAGCAGCTCCCTGTCCCTGACATTGTAATTCCTCACCACAGGCCCCAGGCAACGGGAGAAGAAGGCGCAGGGATGAAGCTGGCCGTCCTGGCTCTGACACTGGGAGAGCACCGCTCCCACCCCAGTGACAGAAGCATCCACTTCCAAGGTGAACTGCATTCCAGGATCAGGGTGGATGAGAACTGAGCTTGAGCTTGTTCTTCAGCAGGATGAAAGCTGCCTCAGCTTCAGGAGACCAGGTGAAGGGAACCCTGGTGGATGTCAGTGTTGTCAGGGGACTGACAATCCGGCTGTAGTTCTGGATACACCTCCTACAGAAATTAGCGAACCCCAGAAAGCGCTATAACTGCTTTCGAGTGGTTGGGGTTGTCCAGTTCTCCACAGCCTTAACTTTGTGCGGATCAGCGCAAACCTGCCCACCTTCAAGGATAAAACCTAAAAAGCTGATGGAGGTTCGGTGGAATTGGCACTTCTCCGCCTTGACGAATAGCTGGTTTTTCAGGAGGCGCTGCAGGACCAAGCGGACATGACGGCTGTGCTCTTCAACAGTTCTGGAAAAAATTAAGATGTCTTCCAGGTATACAAAAACAAATACATTCAAAAAATCTCTTAAGACGTCATTTACAAGAGTCTGAAAAAGTGCAGGTGCGTTGCACAATCCAAACGGTATCACCAAATATTCAAAGTGACTGAGCGGGGTTTTGAACGCCGTTTTCCACTCATCCCCCCAGCGGATCCTAACTAAATGGTATGCGTTTCTAAGGTCGAGCTTGGTAAAAATAGTAGCCCCATGAACAGGCTCGAAAACAGATGAGAGGAGAGGTAACAGGTACCTATTCTTGACAGTAATGGCGTTAAGCCCCCTATAGTCGATGCAGGGGTGTAGGGAGCCATCCTTTTTACCGACAAAGAAAAAACCCGCACCGAGCGGGGACGAGGATGGCCGAATGATGCCGGCTGCGAGCGACTCTCCAATATATTGCTGCATTGCCCCCCTCTTGGGCAGGGAGATCTTATATAACCGGCCGGGAGGCCAGGAGGTCAATTGCGCAATCATAGGAGCGGTGAGGTGGTAGAGAAAGGGCCCGTGTCTTACTGAAAACGGAGCTAAGGTCATGGTATTCGTGCGGCACCTGGGTGAGATCTGGTGGCTCATCCTCCACCCTCTCCTCAGACGATCTAGGAGTGACAGCTGATTGTAAACAGGTAGATAAACACCGGGGTGACCAGGACTCGACTCTTAAATCAGTCCAATTTAGGTGAGGATTGTGGTTCTGTAGCCATGGGAAACCCAGGACTAACGAGGCCTGGGAAATGGGAAAAACAAATAGTGTAACACGTTCTCTTTGATTCCCTGATAACAGTAATTCTACAGGTTCAGTTCTGTGTGTAATACAATGGAGCGTCTGGCCATCCAAAGCCAGAACCCAGCGTGGAATAGGCAGAACCTCGGTCTTAATGCGCTGCTTTCTGACAAACTCCTGATCTATCAGGTCTAGCTCACAGCCTGAATCTAATAAGGCAGACAAAGGAATTGTACGTCCGTCAAACAGCAACGTGGCCGGTAAAGTGAAGCGGGACGGCGAGGATGGTTGTCGGTCCGCCGGGTGCCCATCAAAACCGGGATTGGGCAAGCACAAATCAAGTGCTTAGCGGATCCACAATAAAAGCGCTGCCCAGCCTCCCTACGACGCTGCGGTACGTCATCGGGAAGCTGCCCCCTCCCCAACTGCATGGGCTCGGGCTCAGGCTGGCTCGGAGGTTGCATCGGCTGGGACAGAGACAACGGAGGAGAGACGGGATGCGGTCTAATGGTGGACCGCTCACAGTAGGTCCACCTCCTCTCCCTCATCCGGTTGTCCAGGCGGACGGCCAGATTTATGTAATCATCCAGCCCCTTGGGCTCCTCCGAAGGGTGAGCTCATCTTTCAAACTCTCATCTAGGGTCTGGAAAAAGGTAGATTTTAGAGCGCTGGAGTTCCAACACGATGCAGCTGCCAGCGTGCGGAAATCAATAGCGAACTCCGTCAGAGGTCGGCCGTGCTGCTTTAACGGCGAGCCACACTTGAATGGTCAACGTCAATGTCAAATGTCAACCTAAAATCTTTAATGAACCCGTCATTGGTGCAGCCAAAACTGTTGTGATTTGAAAACTTGGCCTCAACCCACCGCAGTGCTCTGCCGGTGAGCAGGCCCAGCACATAGAAAATTCTCACGTCGTCATGGGGAAATGACTGTGGGGACCTATGAAAGACGAGAGCACACTGTAACAGAAACCCCCGGCAGCTACCAACCTCCCCGGAAAACTTCTCCGGGCTAGGGGAAACCACATCCCGACTATGAGGAAGTTGCTGGGACTCCGGAGGTGCCTCAGCGCCCTCTGGCGGTGAGGCGGGCGTAGCTCCCAGAGTGTGCTGCATTAAGACTGTGAGCTGTTCCAACTGCTGACTAACCTGCCGCTGCTGGTCGAGGAGAGAGCGGAGGGTCGAACCATGAGCCTGGATAAGGTGACCGTGCTCAGATATGATTCTCTGGAGTGCCTCTGCTGGCCTGCGTGTTCTGTCATAGATTTTAAGGCCGACTTGACCCACATGCAGAGGACACTCAGATAGAGAAGCGTAGATTCAAAGTTTTATTACTCAGTTCAGGAATGAGGCGAGCAGAGGGTTCAGGAGTCAGGCTGTAAAGGAAGGACAGAGATGAGCTGAGGAAACATATCGGATTAATCAAGTCAAGATCTATGCTCACTATTCAGGAGGCGATCGATCCGCCAGGGTGGAGAGACCGGTGCAAATCTGGGGCGTGAGCCTGCGCAGTACCGGCTGGAGCGCTCCGATGTTCCAGGTAAGCAAGGTGGGTGGACAGGTTGCGCTCTCAGACTGGAGGACTTGCAAGGGTGGCTGACACCCTTGCATTTTGACAGAAGGTGAGTTCCAGAGGGAGAAACCCAGCTCAGCGGCTCGGCTTGAACGGCCTAAGACGAAGGGAAGAAACAGACGATTAATCAAGGCTCAAACAAGGAGATCTTCCAAAATTCTGGAAAGGCTGGCCAGGTTAACACTACCACAGTAGGCAAAACACTCAGGTGTAGAAGAGCCAGCGAACCACCCTCATATAGTCCTCCAGCTGATGAAGAAACGACGTACACCTGTCAAACCTCCGTCCTGCAGCTCCAGCGCCTCTTAGGGGTAAGAGAAAGTTAGTAGCAGGCAAGTTGAAAAACAGAGTGTGACAATTACATAAGAATGAAGACAAGTTGGAAAATATTATTAAACATTAAGAAAATAATTGAGATACATACAAAATAGGTGAAACCAGGAATTTTAAAAGGGCTTGCAATTTCTATCTTGAAATTGTCAAACAATCCATAATTTTAGGATTTTAGGTCCTACTTTAAATCAAAAAATATATAGCTTACTTTTTCTGCATCACTTTGACGATGTCTGGCACTAGTTAGGATAGTTTTACATTGATGAAAGAATGCTTTTGAATAGTAAAGGGGGATCAGAAAGCACATCTAATTGAAACAAATCAGGCACACTGATACTAAACATTAAAAAAAGTAGCTTTCAAATCCAAGTTAAACATACAAATTCAAAAATGAACTGTCCCAAACACCTGCCCATCCGTACTCACATGACCTTAAAGAGATGGTCCAGTGTTCAAAATAGCGACAGAAATTACATTCCTCCATCTGAATCTGAGATACGGCTGTTTGGTAGACTGATTGGAAGTTTCACAACTATTTGTCAGACTTCATTTCTTAAGGAGGATAAGTAGTGGCAGTCCTCTGAAAGTAAGTTAAACCTATTCATTCTGCTTGTTTGAAAGGTACGACCACCACTCTTCATCCTCCACAGGTTCTACCACTGACATAACTCTTAATTACAGAGTTTAGAATAAAAGAATAAAATAGAAATATTCTTTGTTGTCCCCCAGTAATAAAATTGTGGTGAATCAAAGCAAAGCAAAGTGAAAGGCAAATGGAACCATACAGATACACACAAAGGCAAAAAAAAAATATAAAAAACAAACAAAACAAAAGAACAGGAGACTGCACAGTTCAGAAAAAATTTACAACGTATGAAAAAATATACCACCCACTTCAGAGCTACAGGTCAATACAGCCACATCATTAAAGGAAGTCTTGAACATGGCACAATGTCCTTAGTTTCCTGAGGCGTGCCTCAAAAGTTTTTCTTTTTTTTTCAGCAGTGAGATTTGAGGAACTACTGGTTGCTAAATATGTCAATGTCCTCCTGGGCTGAGGCATCTGACAAGTGTTCTCACAGAACACCTCCGTAAAGGCATTTAAGTGTACCATATCTGTTCAGTATTTTCCACTTGTTCCCTCACACCAAGAAGTGGTTATCAGTTTTGCCAAAAACCTGACTACTCTGCGACGTGTTTAAATAGCAGAGGTGTGCACTGAAGTCACAATTTCAGTGACTTTAGACCTGATTTAATAAAATCACCTAAGACTTGGAACTTGACTTGGACTTTCACACCACTGATTTACGACATAACTTGGACCTAACCTGTTTGACTTGAAAAAACTTGACATCTTCCATCAAAAGGAAATTGTGTTACATTGGAACTGTGGCAGGTGCACAATCCAGCCCGCTGCACACTTCTAACCATTTGCCATTATTTTATCTTTGTGTTGCTAGAAAAACCATGCTGCAACTACCAAGTTTTTTACCTGATTTTCTTCTGCATCCAAAGAAGGCAGCAAACACTCAGACTGTGGTGCGAGGCCCTGTCATCCAGTGCTATCAAAGAGTCGTGCACAAAGTTGCAAAAAGAAAAAAATAAATGCTGCGTGTTCTCAACACGTCATCTAATATGGTAAATGGCCTGCACTTATATAGTGCTTTATCAAGTCCACAGAGGCCCCAAAGCGCTTTACACTACAATCGTCCACCCATTCCCACACTGACAGTGGTAAGCTACAGGGGTTGGACAATGAAACTGAAACACCTGTCATTTTAGTGTGGGAGGTTTCATGGCTAAATTGGACCAGCCCGGTAGCCAGTCTTCATTGATTGCACATTGCACCAGTAAGAGCAGAGTGTGAAGGTTCAATTAGCAGGGTAAGAGCACAGTTTTGCTCAAAATATTGAAATGCACACAACATTATGGGTGACATACCAGAGTTCAAAAGAGGACAAATTGTTGGTGCACGTCTTGCTGGCGCATCTGTGACCAAGACAGTAAGTCTTTGTGATGTATAAAGAGCCACGGTATCCAGGGTAATGTCAGCATACCACAGGATTAACTATGGACGCAAGAGGAAGCTGTCTGAAAGGGATACAATCTGGGTGCTAACCCAGATTGTATCCAAAAAACATAAAACCACGGCAGCCCAAATCACAGCAGAATTAAATGTGCACCTCAACTCTCCTGTTTCCACCAGAACTGTCCGTCGGGAGCTCCACAGGGTCAATATACACGGCCGGGCTGCTATAGGCAAACCTTTGGTTACTCATGCCAATGCCAAACGTCGGTTTCAATGGTGCAAGGAGCGCAAATCTTGGGCTGTGGAAAACGTAAAACATGTATTGTTCTCTGATGAGTCCACCTTTACTATGTTCCCCACATCCGGGAGAGTTACGGTGTGGAGAAGCCCCAAAGAAGCGTACCACCCAAACTGTTGCATGCCCAGAGGGAAGCGTGGGGGTGGATCAATGATGGTTTGGGCTGCCATATCATGGCATTCCCTTGGCCTAATACTAGTGCTAGATGAGCGCATCACTGCCAAGGACTACCGAACCATTCTTGAGGATCATGTGCATCCAATGGTTCAAACATTGTATTCTGAAGGCGGTGCCATGTCAGAATGACAATGCACCAATACACACAGCAAGACTGGTGAAAGATTGGTTTGATGAACATGAAAGTGAAGTTGAACATCTCCCATGGCACAGTCACCAGATCTAAATATTATTGAGCCACTTTGGGGTGTTTTGGAGGAGCGAGTCAGGAAATGTTTTCCTCCACCAGTATCACGTAGTGACCTGGCCACTATCCTGCAAGACGAATGGCTTAAAATCCCTCTGACCACTGTGCAGGACTTGTATATGTCATTCCCAAGACGAATTGACGCTGTATGAGCCACAAAAGGAGGCCTTACCCCATGCTAATAAATTATTGTGGTCTAAAACCAGGTGTTTCAGTTTCATTGTCCAACCCCTGTACATTGTAGCCATAGCTGCACTTGGGCAGACTGACAGAGGTGAGGCTGCCATACAATCGGCTCCACTGAGCCCTCTAACCATCAACAGGCAAGGCAGGTGAAGCGTCTTGCCCAGGGACACAACAACTGAGACTGACAAAGTGGGGATTCGAACCAGCAACCCAAACCCCCACCACCTTCGCCATTTTAAACGCAGGCAAGAGCAAGTGCCTCTAGACAGATTCAGAACTGAATGCCGCTTCTTCATGTTTAGTTCTGGGGATTCAGAGTAGACTTCAACCAGAAGACTTGAGTGGTCTGGAAAGTTTTTACATTGACAATAAATCTTTAATGTGTTTTGGCACTAAGCCATGCAGTGACTTGTAAACTAAAAGAGGTATTTCAAAGCATATTCTCTGAGATACAGGGACCCAGTGCAAGGACTTTAAAAGTGGAGTGATATGCTTTACTTTCTTAGTTTTAGTGAGAATGTGGGCAGCAGCATTATGGAAAAGATGGCAGCTCTTTCATTGGCTTTTTAGGCAGACCTGTGAAGACAATGTGGCAGCAATTAATTTGATTACACATAAATGAGTGGATGAGTTTTTCAAGATCCTGCTGGGACATTTAATCATGTAATTTAATCATGAAAACATTCTTCAGGTGATAGAAGGCCTACTTAGTGATTGTCTTTATGTGACTCTGAAGATTCAGGTCTGAGGTGTCGAAGCCGTCTCTGCTTCCCCGGGTCCGTTGATTTGGGCATAGGTTTCAAAAGAGTGAAATAAACACAAAGTTCAATCAACTTAAGTTCGCCTCTGCGCAGAGTGAGAGAAAGATGCCCCAGCCAACACCTGCGAGCAAAAACTCTGGTCTCTCTCCGCTTCCAGCTCGTTTTATTAAGTCTCAGGGGTGTGTTCAACATATACATATATCATGTCACTCATGTATAGCATAACAGTCCCTTATGTCCAAATAAGGAGTGCTTCTTGTTATTTTCTTCCAGCAAGCTCATCTTGTCTTGTCTCTGGCCCTCCCTGTCCTTCACCAATTTACGACCTTGCACTCTCTATCCTCTACTCCCTCTGTCCTTCACCAATTTATGACCTTGCACTCTGTATCCTCTACTCCCTGTCATCTATCTGCACATTCCAGTTACACACATAGATAGTTTATATTCTACAACAGAGGCCATCACTACACCCCAAATTCGGGCCTGATCAGTTGTTTCCAGCTGTAATAACTGTAGTTGTGCACGGACTCTGGATTGCTTTTCCTTTGATCCAAAAATTATTACCTTAGTATTGTTTTTATTCAGTCAGTCAGTCAGTCATTTTCTATACCGCTTCTTCCATAGTCGGTTGCGGGGAAGCTGATGCCTATCTCCAGCAGTCAATGGGCGGGAGGCGGGGTATACCCTGGACAGGTTGCCAGTCCATCGCAGGGCAACACACAAACAACCACGCACACACTCATTCACACACCTAAGGGCAATTTAGAGAGACCAATTAACCTAACAGGCATGTCTTTGGACAGTGGGAGGAAGCCAGAGTACCCGGTGAGAACCCATGCATGCACGGGGAGAACATGCAAACTCCATGCAGAAAGCCCAGGACCTTCTTGCTGCAAGGCAACAGTACTACCAACTGTGCCACCGTGCAGCCCCGTTTTTATTCAACTGAAGAAAATTAAAGCACATCCTCAAATTGATTTGTTCTATGCATCTAGCAACGCTTGTAGAGCTGTGTGTCATCTGAATAGTTATGGTAACTTATCTTGTTGTTTATTACAACAAGATAACAAACAACAATAACAAACAAGATTATCTTGTTGTTTGTTACAACAAGATAGATGTGATTGTTGTGGTCTCCGATGCAAAGTTACCTACTGACACCTATCCTTCAGGTATGACTCAAACCACTGCACCAGAAAGCCCGAACCGGTTTCCCAGGTGTTCCAGTAATATACTGAGGTCTACGGTATCAAATGCTGCACTGAGGTCCGATAATACCAAAAACATAACCTGTGTGGAACCCGATCTATTAGGAAATATAACCACATTTAACACAGGAATCCAGGGAAGTAACAAAAACTAAACAGAATAAATCTAATAAACCTAAATGAACTGAAATAAAGCAATTGAAAAACCATGGCAGTGCGAAGAACATTAACAGAACAGGGCAGGCAGAGGGGACAATGGAAGGAAGGCCAGAACCAAAAACACAAAATGACCCAAACAGGGCGGGCAGAGGGGGCCTCAGAAAGAAGCCAAGAACCAAAATTACAAAATCAGAGCTCAGGTGGACAGCTGGGGGATCACCCCAAGCAGCAACAGAGTTCAGAAGGATGGCCATGAGGATGTGTTGAGCAGGCACAAAGTTCAGGAGGACGGCCGGGAGGTCGACCTGAAGAGACACAGAGTTCAGGAGAATGGTCATGAGGTTGTCCCGGTGTGGCCCAGAGTTCAGGAGGACGTCCCGGTGAGGCACAGAGTTCAGGCGGCCAGAGGTTTTGAGACTCTTGGCAGGCGGTGACGAGGGCCTAGAGGCCAACAGTGATGTACCTCAGAAGGCGACAAAGGAGCAGGTGCCCTGAAGGCTGGTGATGAATGAGGTCTGGAGGCTGGTGATGAAGGAGAAGGAGGTCTGGAGGCGGCTGAGAAGGTGCCTTGGAGATCAACGGCAGCTGAGAAGGTGCTTTGGAGGTTGATCCCTCTGGGAACCTTGTCCGGAGGTTGACTGCGAGGTAGACTTGTACCCACGGAAAGGCCCTGGAGAGTGGTGCAGTTGTCAACGTCATCATCACCGCCATTTACACTCCTCACTCTGCTGCTGAAAGGAACGGCGAGGTCCTGGAGAGTGGTGCAGGAACCACTGGAACCCTCCGTAAACCCCTCACGAAACTATGGAACAGGAGGTGGGAAGAATGTGATAGGTGGCTGCTCTGGAGAGTATGATGATGATGAAGGTGGCTGGTTGACAGAGGATGATGATGATGAAGGCAGCTAGTCTATAGAGGACGACGATGATGAAGGCAGCTGGTCAGTGGAAGCTAAAGAGTCGAGCTGACTGTACACAGGTGGAGGAGCTGTAGCGTCGAGCTGACCCTCGACGGAGGCAGAAAATGATTAAGACTGGGCATGGAGTGTTGATGATAATAATGATAATGATGGCAGAGTCAGTAGTGTAAATTGCGGTGATCAAGACAATGACAGAGTCAGGAGTGTAGATTGTGGTGATGATGACAATGGCAACGACTAAGCCAGGGTTGTAGATGATGATGACAATGTTGCTGATGCTGATGACTGAGCAAGATATACTGATACGTTGGGCTGACTCTTGGATGCAGGAGCTGAAGCTCCTTTATATTCTCTGGCGTTGAGAAGAGACAGAGACAGGCTGTGCTGCAGCGCTCTGGAGACCTGGAGCTGGCTGTGCTTTAGCACTTTGAAGACAGGCTGCTAGAAGCTGCACCGGAAGGAGAGAATCAGCCATTTCCTGCTGACACCCACTGGATGGACTGAGCAATTGAGAGCGACGTAGAATCATGGGCTTAGGACAACTAGTGGAGGGCGGAGGCGTGGAGCTTCATTGGCAGCTGGAAACCGGAAGCAAAGTTGGAGACACCGGGCAAGGGGGAAAGTACCTCTGTGAGAGAAGAGGAGGCGTTGATCTGAACAGGAAGAAAGAAAGGAAGATTGGAGGTGCCAGTCAGAACTTCTGGGACGAGGATGAGAGCGTGGCTGAGGCAATCTCCTTAAGAGTTCTCTGATATTTAGCTTCGATAATTTCTGGAGTCAAGGTGCTCTGACGGAACTCCCCCATTCCTCCCGCCAGTCCTTCAGCTATTTCGCAATCTCCAGCCTACGCCAAGGTGAACTAAGGGATTCCAGGAGATGGAGATACAGCAGCACGATGACCCGACCCCTTTTAAATCAGCGGTCCTCTCAGTCCTGAGGATGTGGAAAGCTCGGTGCCAGCTGTGGACATGGAAGGTAGGTGACGACGGCGCTTACAACTTGAGGAGGAAGCAGTGGCAGGCGGGCAGGGTACATCAGCTGGGTTGGCAGAGGCTGGTGCAGAGGCAGGAGATGGTGGAGGCAGAGAGGGACAGAGAGGGGACGTTCTGGGCCGGTTCATATCCTAATGGTGCCAGCCCCAGCTTAGAATCCCCCAAAACTTCTTCGATCTCTTCCAGCATTAGGTGAGATGGCAGGATGTCCTCTCCATATAGAGTTCTAGTATCCTCCTCCTGCTGCTGGATTCAGCTGCATAACTCTGAGGTGTGATGGCCTGCCTGGTCCTTTTTCAGACTGGTTCCTTCTGTCATAGATGGCAGAGGTTTGGTAGGACCAAAGTGCAGACAAGAGGATGGCAGTCACATGGTGAGTCGAAAAATATTTAATAATAACTTAACTAAGAACTTACAGAACTGAACATAAGCTGGGTTACAGTCAGGAACATGGAAACATGGAACAGGAAGGTAAGCAGGGTAGTATACAGGGTAGACATTAGAACCAGTGGCAAAACAATGAAAATAGTGGAGTATAAGTACTATAAGTAAGGGAGGAGAATGGACCAATGAACCAAGGGAGGGAATCAGAGGGAATCAGGGAGAGCTGGTTGTAGAGGGACTAAAGAGAACTGATGGAGAATGACTAATTAACACAGACAAGCATAGAATGCAAGGAGGTAACAGAAAACATCTGAGTGAACAGAAATAAGTAAACAAACAATAACAATAATAATAATATTAATTTAGACTTCATTGATCTCACTATGGAGAAATTATCCTCTGCATTTCACCCATCCCTTAGAGAGCAGTGGGATGGCATTGCGCAGTGCCCGGGGAGCAATCGGGGGCTAAGGGTCTTGCTTGGGGACCAGGAGTGGGAGGCTGTGGGATTCAAACCAGGGTACTTGTGGCCTCTCCAGGACACAAGTGCCCTTCTCTCTAACCACTAGGCCACCACTAACTAAACATAACCTGGGAGGAACCCAATCTATAAAGAAATATAAACTAACAAAACTAACACAGGAATCCAGGCAAGTAGCAAAAACTAAACAGAATTAATCTAATAAACTTGAATGAACTGAAATAAAGCAAGTGGCATGGCAGTTGAAAAAAGGTAAACAGAACTCAAATCCAAAACTTAACATGGGCAGATTATGGCGAGCACAGAAACCTGACTGGAAAACATTAAAGCAGCTGGTCATTGTTGAGAAGGTATTTAACTGTTATGGCTATTTCAATTACCTTCTTGATGAAGGTAAGCTTCAAGATGGGCCTCTAATTCTGCAGTAACAACTTGTTCGATCTGTTCTTTTTTAACAGCAGTTTGAAAATTGATCAAGGGGCAAAACTTTCTTAAAGAAAGCTGTGGGTAAAATATCGAGAAAGACGTACATTTCCAAAATCAGTTTAAGATAGCTACATTAATTTCTTGACAGTTTATTATAACTTCTTATAATCTCCAGATCTGAAACAAGACAAAAAAATCAATAATTGATTAATTTGATTATGGAAAATATCCACCCCATCCCCGTCAGCAGGCACAGTGGGTGTGCAGCACAAGCCCTACCATAAACGGCGCCTCACAAAAGTGCCCTCTCAGGACACTAGTGATATTCGATACCACGGATTTCTTTTGCGAGCTAATACTGAGTAAAATTCAGGCTGTTATCAGCAATATTGCCTATAAAATTGCCTGTAAAATATTTTATTAAATAATTAAATGCCACAATTATTGCTAAGTTTGTCAATACTTACATTTTAAAAACTTACTTAACAGCTCCAGCAAATTAGACTGATTGTAAATAAAAATATTTACATTTTATAGATAACATGTTACTTTTTTTTATCTATCTTTTCTTGTATTTATTTTTTATTTTTTAAAGTTCACCATAGTTTTATAGTTTTTTTTTTCAATTGCTCTGTATGATTCAATGACACCTAGTTTATGTAATCAACTTTAAATAATCAATTATTCAGGAAACCTTACATGAATCTAGGCTTTTTTGCCTATGAGATAATCTCAGTGATACAAATATCACTCTAAGTTGAACTCATGCAGGTATGTAGGCTTATTTAGTCTCTTATTTCATTTTCATAATAATTAATGTGAAACACAACTGTAGTGCTGTGCCACTTATATTCTCTCTCTGTACCTGGATAGTGCCTGCGTACAGTACCGAAGGACTCCACCAGAAACATTTGTTCTGCCTTAGCAGCAGCACCTGAAACTGAACACGAGACAATTAGGTGTTTCGCAACTCCACACCAATTTTCCACAAACTTCAGAAACAACAAGTGTTTGAGAAGCTGTAATAGCTCCACACATGACCCTGTCTATGCTGTCATTGTCTAACTGACTGACTGACTGAACAACTGTGGTATGATGCTTCGAATTATACACTTTCCCACTAACGGGATAATTTAGACAAGATTTCAATAGTTTAGCTTTTTCCACTGTGTTTCTGTAATGATATACATTACCTTAAATGACTAAAGACTCAATATTTTCATTTGAGAATCAGTTTTAGATCATAAAGATTGGGTATTGGAGGTATCGATATTTCAGTATCAATTCGCACATCACTATCTTATTGGATTTAGTGCATAGTGCTGTCTACTCTTGTTTTATGTTGTGGGTCTGATTTTCATAGGCTAGCTTAGTTTATAAATAGCAAATTTGCCTAAATACAGGTCCTTCTCAAAAAATTAGCATATTGTGATAAAGTTCATTATTTTCTATAATGTAATGATGAAAATTTAATATTCATATATTTTAGATTCATTGCACATTAACTGAAATATTTCAGGTCCTTTATTGTCTTAATACGGATGATTTTGGCATACAGCTCATGAAAACCCAAAATTCCTATCTCACAAAATTAGCATATTTCATCCGACCAATAAAAGAAAAGTGTTTTTAATACAAAAAACGTCAACCTTCAAATAATCATGTACAGTTATGCACTCAATACTTGGTCGGGAATACTTTTGCAGAAATTACTGCTTCAATGCAGCGTGGCATGGAGGCAATCAGCCTGTGGCACTGCTGAGGTCTTATGGAGGCCCAGGATGCTTCGATAGCGGCCTTTAGCTCATCCAGAGTGTTGGGTCTTGAGTCTCTCAACGTTCTCTTTACAATATCCCACAGATTCTCTATGGGGTTCAGGTCAGGAGAGTTGGCAGGCCAATTGAGCACAGTGATACCATGGTCAGTAAACCATTTACCAGTGGTTTTGGCACTGTGAGCAGATGCCAGGTCGTGCTGAAAAATGAAATCTTCATCTCCATAAAGCTTTTCAGCAGATGGAAGCATGAAGTGCTCCAAAATCTTCTGATAGCTAGCTGCATTGACCCTGCCCTTGATAAAACACAGTGGACCAACACCAGCAGCTGACACGGCACCCCAGACCATCACTGACTGTGGGTACTTGACACTGGACTTCTGGCATTTTGGCATTTCCTTCTCCCCAGTCTTCCTCCAGACTCTGGCACCTTGATTTCCGAATGACATGCAGAATTTGCTTTCATCCGAAAAAAGTACTTTGGACCACTGAGCAACAGTCCAGTGCTGCTTCTCTGTAGCCCAGGTCTGGGGAATGCGGCACCTGTAGCCCATTTCCTGCACACGCCTGTGCACGGTGGCTCTGGATGTTTCTACTCCAGACTCAGTCCACTGCTTCCGCCGGTCCCCCAAGGTCTGGAATCGGCCCTTCTCCACAATCTTCCTCAGGGTCCGGTCACCTCTTCTCATTGTGCAGCGTTTTCTGCCACACTTTTTCCTTCCCACAGACTTCCCACTGAGGTGCCTTGATACAGCACTCTGGGAACAGCCTATTCGTTCAGAAATTTCTTTCTGTGTCTTACCCTCTTGCTTGAGGGTGTCAATAGTGGCCTTCTGGACAACAGTCAGGTCGGCAGTCTTACCCATGATTGGGGTTTTGAGTGATGAACCAGGCTGGGAGTTTTAAAGGCCTCTTTTGCAGGTGTTTAGAGTTAACTCGTTGATTCAGATGATTAGGTTCATAGCTCATTTAGAGACCCTTTTAATGATATGCTAATTTTGTGAGATAGGAATTTTGGGTTTTCATGAGCTGTATGCCAAAATCATCCGTATTAAGACAATAAAAGACCTGAAATATTTCAGTTAGTGTGCAATGAATCTAAAATATATGAATGTTAAATTTTCATCATGACATTATGGAAAATAATGAACTTTATCACAATATGCTAATTTTTTGAGAAGGACCTGTATAATCTATACATGTCCTGGTTAGACACACACACAACCAGATGTGACATTTTGCCACATCTGTCCAAATTGAGGCTCTAAAAATTAATTTTTACTGTGACAGTAAACTTTCTAAAGCTTTAAACTTTTGTAAACCTCCATAAAGACAGAAACAATGTGAACGTTAAGGCCACACTGTAGACCTTTTCAAAAGGACTCTACTTTTGAAAACCAACAGTATCCATCATCAAACCATAAACTCACCACGGGGACCATGAATGACTAGAACCAGCTAAATACTAGTTAACTAGGTTTGTAAAGACATGAATGAATGAATTTGGTGTGGAAGAACTTGACTGGTCAACACAGAGTGCTGACCTCAAGCTGACAGAGCACCTTGTTATGAATTTGAGTAGAGGCCAGAAATTTCCATAAACACCCTTCTAAACATTGTGCATAGCCTTCCCTTTTGCAATCCAGTGTAAAACAGTGTGAGTTAGTTTTATAAAAAGCGGAAAATTATACTCAAAAATATACACAAAAATATAAGCAAAATTAGCAGCAGGAAATCCAGCACTGAAATAAATAAAAACATCATGGCACAGAGCACCGGTTTTTCATTAAATTCATGCTTGTGTGAAAAATGTATTGCCCTAACTTTCTCCACAGTGTTCTCATTACGCATAGGAATATTTTATAGGGATACAGTGGGTCTAAAGATCAAACTAAAGCAGATGATTGTCTAATGTGAGCTGTTGTTGTCATTTCAATGTTTTTGTCTTAATATCCTCTTTCACAGGTTGTGTCAGATTTACTTGTTAGTCTGAGTTACACTGTCATGTGTCACTGTCTTTTTCTGTTTCTGTTTTCTATCTCTATATCAGTCCCTTTTTGTCATCATCTCTTGTACGTAATGGTTGTTGCCTTCTCCTGCTCCTCTTCCTCCTCCTCCTTCTCCTCCTCACATTCAGCCTCTTTTTACTCTGGTAATCACAGATAGGGTAAAGCCTGTCCCAAAACAAGTGCTTAACATGTTCTCCCCTGTAGACAAATTACATAAACCAAAGGAAAAGACAACCAGATTTTCTGGCTGTTACATTTTAGATTATTATACACAATAAAAGAGCAGTGGAAACACTGATTTGAAGAACTGGGGGAGTCTTGAAGATTAATAATAAATGTGGTCAAACAAAAAAGCATGTTTGTTTTGGAATGAGTCCGAGAGTGAAAGCAACTACTGTACTGTAGAATGATTTGTTGATTTCATGTTCCTTCTTTTGAAAGTGAACACAAGTCTAAGCCTAAGTAACAGTCTGAAATGTTCTATTGACTCAACTGATTGGAGAAAATTCTGTGGACCTGAAAGGTTTTTAAAGACCTGCTAAAGTAGCAAATGTTTTCACAATTTTTCTGGGATGGAACATTGAATGCTGTTGCACTCAGCATGTCTAAATTAGATGAGAAAACACTAGGATTGGCCAGTTATATAGTAATATCATATACCAGAGTGGCAAAAAGGGGTAACAATATATAGCCAAGAATGCTGACTAATCACTTTAGAAAATCACAAGGGTCCATATCGTTAGATACATATTGTAACCCCAGAATCAGTGAGTGTAGGGTCAGCTCTTTAAGGCTATCGCTAGTGGGTTTATCTCTTTGTGCGCGAACACTGAAAACTTTAGTCCATGCCCACCTGCTGGATGGGCCTCACCCTGGTCTGTATAAATTGTGCTCAGACTGGTTAATCGGCTCCCAAATAGCGATTTTTTCTTCAGCTATTTAGGCATCAGTGATGCCCAGAGGTTAAAGGGCTGCACCTATATTCATAGAATCTGGAGTTACAGTATGTAACAAACGTTCTATTTCATATAGGCTTCGGACCCAGTGGTCTCTGCCTCACTGGGTCCATCTGAACCACAAGCACAAACATCTGCTAGGCCAGAATAGCACCAAAAGCGCAGCCTCCCACATGCATAATTACGCTCTCAGAAGCAACCAGCTCCACTGAGCGACAGAGGGGAGAATAATCTCCATTTAGGGCAAAGATTGAGATGAAAGACCAGTTACTGTGAACAGTGATGACAAGGTCACAATATCTGGCAGGTTAACTATGCTCAAAGCAGGTCAACAACTCAGTTGGAGGAGGAAACCAATTGGCTGCAGAATCATCCATGATGGCGCACCACAACAATCCCTGCGTGCCGTAAACGCAACAACAGAGGGAATATCCGATCACAGAGAGGCTTGATGGAATCCAGGCATAGTGACAATAAAAACAGAGGCTGGAAAATAATTATGATCTTACTTTGTGCCGTCAGGCAAAAGAGTGCGGCAATATAAAAGCGCAGTGAACTAATAATCACTCTGACAAAGCTCTGAAAACAGAATGAAAAAGAAGTGGAAACTGTCCCACAGGTAAAACTTATTTAATGAACACAGAGATGACCAGAAAGCTGCCCTGCAAATGTCCTCTACTGTCATTCCTCTGTGGAGAGCTGTGGAGGATGGAATCCCCCTGGTGGAGTGGGCTCTGAGATTCTTTGGAGGATCCAATGCAGAAATGTATAAGCATGTGAAACAGCCTCACATAACCAATGTAAAAGGCGCTGAGCAGACAGTGGCTGTCCTGCAGAGTTCTCTCTTTAATGCACAAATGGGTGTGATGCAGTGTAGCCATGCACGCCACATAATGAGTGTGCACACACAGGACAGAGAAGATGAAATGTGGCTTCCTCCTCTTGAGGAGAGGGATAGAAGCCATTCAAAGTAATCACTCTGAGCTTAAGCTTAACCCTAACCCTGCGGCGCAGGGACAGGGACCTCTTTAGCGCTAGCTCCTTGCTTTGATGTCCAGCAGCGAGCTAACAAGCGTGTCCATTGCTGGAAGTGGGGTGATTGCTGACATCAGGAGGCCCTGAGCATGGGCTGATGGGGCACTCACCTCCGGTTCCTTCATCTGAAGGAAGGGAGCAGGGGTGCAGCCATTTTGCCTCAAAGGTGGAATTGTCTGATTCCCACCTAGCATTAAAGACATGTAGCGCTACGTCTAGCGTGTAACAGACTGCTATGAGGAATTCCCTTTCTATCGGAGAGAAGATGGCGAGCTGCCATTGCTTGTCCTCGGACCATTGCTTGTCAGATGGAGACGCCTACGGTAAGAGCAGGTGGGCTGCAGGGATAGGGCCAGACCCCAGAGGTCAGGCCTGAGGCAGTCCTCAAAGATGGCATGCAGATCATGCTCATAGTGATGTAGCCTGTCTGACACCCATGCAAAGGTGGATGTTGTTGCTGCAAACTATTCTTTTTGCTCCTAAGAATTTAAATAAACAGTGCTCTTAGCTGATGTTGAATAAAAAATGGGAACCGTTTACCTGGTCTGAGCGCAATTTATACACACCAGGGTGAGGCCTACCCAACAGGCGTAGACTTAAGTTTTCAGTGCACGCACGAAGGGATAAACTCACCAGCAATAGCCTTAAAGGATGAAGCCTATACAAAATAGAACAGAAAACACTTGTTAATCCTGTTGTCCACTACTAGCAAACGTACAAATTGATCTTGTGGAAGAGAGCAGCAATACTACTAGATTAAAACAATTAAACACAAAACTCAGAGTTCTCTCCTCCCAGTCTTCACAGGGGAACTTTATTTGCTCACAGTGCACAAAAATGTTCATTTTGTGAAACTTCTCATGGACTGAGAGAGATTTTTTGTTATACATATACAGTATTGGTATGAAACGGGTGAATACATTTAAATGAATATGCTATACATAGAGTAAATGAAGTATATGGGAAATAATGAAGTAGTGATTGCTTCTGTTTTGGGTTCTTAATTTTGGGGTTCAACTATTTAATTAATATCTTATTTGAAATTCCTGCGCGCGCATTATTTCAACTGTGTTAGACGATGATAGACTAAACCTATTCACTAATTGGACCAAATTCAACTACTCTACAGTTCTCCCAAAGAGCCCCCTCTAGCCACACAACTAGTTACCACCAACGACAAGCATCCTTGTCTTTCTGACCCACAATCTATGTGCCGTCGGAGGGGACCCCTAGGTCAGCTTAGGTAATTTCAGTCGAAAAACCACCGTCCTAAAAAGCGGGGAAAAACCTCTGGAGGCCTCAGGGAAATCCCATTCTCAGCCAATCTGAATGAAAGATCCCTGTATTGAATTTAATAAGTATCATTATCGTCTATTTTAGGGACTTTTAATGCCAATCAGGTCCTGATACATCATTCCTGTTACCACAATTTATGTTACAGAGAACACTGATCATGTTGAAACTCTAGAGCTGAATATCACAACATGCATCCATTCTGTCAGGGTGTATAAACAGATTAAAATGGTTCAGAACATCCCTACAGATGATCACATCCAAAGATTAAACCTAATCATGAAGACAAAATTAATGTTATAACATAGGAATATGGCAAAACATCACTAAAGTCCTTTATTGCATCTTCATATGGACTCTGTACTTAGAACATTTCCACATCTCCTGGGACAGTCCTTTGCAAATTTATTGTTCTGTCATCACCGTAGTTGTGGTTCAGGGTCTCCAAGCACTCTTCATATGTCCCTGAGTCTGCGCGCAAAGGAAAGAGGGGTCCCTGAACAACCAGTGTCTCTAAAATGGCAGCTTCCCAATGTTTCCCTGGACAGACAGAAAGTACTGACTTTCTTGCCAAACCATGTCCTTATAGTCCATTTTCCTCTCACATTAACATAATCTTCTACATATTTCCCTGCAATTACTACAGACTACTTCAAAAACATTTCTAACATGTTTACAAAGTTAACCAGGATTGTAATAGCTTCAGGGTGAACACAGGCAAAAAGAACACACAAACCAGGCTTATCCTTAATGAAGACACATGGCCTGATCAAAAAACTGAAACAGAAGTACAATATGCTTACCTACCTAATATAACATAACCAGGAGAAAACATTTAAACAAAAATGGCAGTCCAACCCTTACTCAGAACATGAAATGTCATGTTGACAGTTAACACTTTGTTTTATATTGTAACAGAAACTGAATATATGACTTAGATACAATTCAATGAAATCACCTTTTGTTTTGCCGAACTCCCTCAATGTCCTTCTTTTTAGAGTCTCGCTCAACACTGGCCATCTCACTTTATTGTCGAGCACCATGACTCCAAGTTCCCAAGCACATATGGATAATTAAAAACAATTATGAAAGATGGATAACTGAAAACAAAATATATCAGCAGACAAGATAAACTTCCAAAACAAAACATGATAGTGATATCTTTTAATCTGTAGAACAAATTACTGCGAAGACTTGCATAAGTAACACAGCGTATAGTCTGCAATATACTTTGTAAATGACGTGAATATATATGTGTGTGTGCCGTATGTGCCTGTGTTAGCGTTTAGTGTTGAGCTGCTTGTGTGGGATGCATGTAATCTGTAAATAAAGAGTAATAAAGTCAGAATGTTATGAATTATTATATGAATTTGTGTTAGTGGATATAGCAAGATAACAGTATAAAATAACAATCTGTTAAATGTCAGATTAGTCATGAACCGATTGGACCCAGGGGTCCATGAGGTCCAGGTGGCCACATGTATTAGACCTTCTGATGTCTGCCATCATTATTCATCAAAAACCTGGCTTAATAGTTGTACTTCTGTTAGCACGAACGCTGGTGAGTACTGGTCTGGGTTATAATAAGTTGTGTTGTACTTATCTTTTTCATTAGAGATGGATCTTCCTTCCTGATCTGATCACTGAATCATTGATTCATTGTTTGTCCCCCCTTGGAGGATGGTCTCGATCCTCCACTGTGCTGTTGTGACTTTCTGTGCTTGACTGCACCTCTTGTTGCAATGGAGTTTGCTTGTCCCTGTGTTGCCAGCTGCAGGTTGTTAGAGGTCTTCTTCGCTTTCACTGCTGCTTGGTACACCACTTCTGTCAACATACACAGTTGAACATTCATTTGTATCAGTCTCAACACTGCTAACTTTCTGTTCATCCTCTTTATTAGCGTTGAATACTACTTTGTCTTTGTTATGAATTTTAGTGCAATGAGTCAGATGATGCCACGTGTTACTTTCCTCAAACTGAATAGCCATCACAGTTGCTCGTTTGACCTTGTAATGCCCTTCCGATCTTGGTTCATGCTACTTGCGTTTGTACACCTTCACGTACACCAAATCTCCAGGCTCCACTGTTTTTTTTTTTTTTTACCACAGACTCTGGACTGGAACGTTTGGCTGATTCCTGCAAATAGATGGCTCTATGGATAGCAGTTAGTTGTTCCATATATGCTTTTAATTCTGTTTGCAACTGTCTGAGGGCTGATCCGTTGAACGGTAGCCTCTATTGAGGCACAGGCATAGGTCTGCCAGTAAGCATTTCATGAGGGGTTAGATGCGTGCTCCTACGCATTTGAATGCATTAGCTTATTAATGCGAGTGGCAAAGTGTTTACCCAGTTTAGTTTAGTTGAAACAGATTTTAATCAGCTTGGCGTTAAAGGTTCAATTTATTCTCTCAACAATTCCCTGGCTCTGCGGATTGTAAATGGAACCAAGCCTTTGTTTAATCCGTAATTGCTGCAAAACGCCTTTCACTGTTTTCTGCTCAAATACTGAGCCGTTGTCAAAACTAATTTTAGATTCCAAATCTGGGAATCACTTCTCTTGTTAAGAACTTGATAGCAGTATCTGCTCTCAATGTTTTTGATAGAACAGCTTCAACCCATCGACTTAAACGATCAATCACAACCAATATGTACCTTTTACCCTGAATTGGTTTGATCATGTCTACAAACTCTATCACAAGATGTTTGAAGTGTCCCTCAGGGACTGGAATGTGCCCAATGGCCGATTTTATGCCATTGGGAACATTCCCAATGGCATTAAATCGCTTATAAATGGAGACCAAAAACCATGATTTCTGAACTACTGGATCACCTTTCCTCTATCGCAGTGATCTGGACCATGTCCCTCTGAAATCCGCACTGTTAACAATGGCACTGGTGCCACCCATAAGCCATCCGATCTCCACAAGCCATTCTCACTCATTGTTGCACCTCTTTTTGCCCAAAGATCGCTCTCACTGCTATTTGCCTCCTGTTGAATCAGGATCAGGTCTTCTGGTATTACAAGAGGTTCCAAAGACACTAGAGGTGCCAAGATAGCCATCTGGCACCCAGATGCCTTTTTAGCCGCTTCATCTGCCGTGTTGTTGCATCTTATGACCACATCAGTGCCTTATTGATGTGCGTGGTATGCAATTACTGCTGGTTTTGAGGGAAGCATCATTGCAGCAATTAACTGTTTTAGCTGCTCTTTGTGTGAAACCTCTGCTTCCAGACTGAAGCAAACAAATAACAAACTCCGTGAGCATAAGCTGAGTCTGTAAATATGTTTGCCACCGTTCCTTTTGCCAGTTTACACACCTCAGTCAAAGCTTTTAATTCAGCCAGTTGTGCTGAGCATGGTTGCTCACACTTTTCTGCTTTAACAGTTACGAAGTTGTCACCTTCCTGTTTAACGACAGCAAATCCTGCATGGTTTCCTAGGTGATCTCTAAAACACGAGCCATCAACGTCAGAAACATGTACTGTAAACATCTTGCCTGGGTTACAATAAACGTCCCTTGATTTATTAACTCTACAATTTTGTGGTGAGTCAAAATTGTGACTGGGTAACCCATTGTTATGGTTGATGCTTTCTCATAAGCGTAGCAGCCCTTGATAACATGGTGGCAAGTCTTGTGCTACATTGTCGAGCTTGGTGCTAAAATATGCATTGGCTTGTTTTCGCCAACCTGCACAGATTTCAATTCAGTTCAATTCAGTTTTATGCCATATGTCGATGTGCCCCTGGGCAAGGCACTTAACCTCAAGTTGCCTACCGATCTGCGTATCAGTGTATGAATGTTTGAGCGTTAGTGAGTGCAATTGGGTGAATGTGTAAAGCGCTTTGAGTGGTCTGCATGACTGGAAAAGCGCTTTATAACTTCAGTCCATTTACCATTTTGCCAATTCACAACACTTCGTTTTACTTTACAAAGTCAATTAAATCGAATCATACAGATTCCAAGTCGGGTACATACAATTAATCAATTAATACAATTAATCCTGTCAAACAGTGCAGTCAGATTCAGTTTATTATTCAAATTGGTTAAAAGGTTTTTCTGTCTAAGGAAACCCAGCAAATTGCTGGGTTTCATTAACTCCTCCTGGATAAGCATGTAGAGATAGTGGACAGTTGCTGGCTTGGACTTTCCAACAATCCCTCAAACTGAGCATGCAGGTAGCGACAGTGAAGAGGAAAACTCCCTTTTAAAAGGAAGGAACCTCCAGTAGAGCCAGGCTGCATAGGTACTGCTGAGACGTACATGTCTTTTCTGTTTACTACATATAGATAGAATTGCTTGTCATACTGAGGAACTACTAAAAAAGATTAATTTAGTAGAGCTGGAATCTGGGATAATTAAGATGTTTATGCTAGCAAATGAATCAAATGTGGGCGGGAAAATAATTTCCAAATTGTACACAGGTTTGGAAAATTTGAAAGGAAGCAACACAATATACAGGTCCTTCTCAAAAAATTAGCATATTGTGATAAAGTTCATTATTTTCTATAATGTAATGATGAAAATTTAATATTCATATATTTTAGATTCATTGCACATTAACTGAAATATTTCAGGTCCTTTATTGTCTTAATACGGATGATTTTGGCATACAGCTCATGAAAACCCAAAATTCCTATCTCACAAAATTAGCATATTTCATCCGACCAATAAAAGAAAAGTGTTTTTAATACAAAAAACGTCAACCTTCAAATAATCATGTACAGTTATGCACTCAATACTTGGTCGGGAATCCTTTGGCAGAAATGACTGCTTCAATGCGGCGCGGCATGGAGGCAATCAGCCTGTGGCACTGCTGAGGTCTTATGGAGGAGGCCCAGGATGCTTTGATAGCGGCCTTTAGCTCATCCAGAGTGTTGGGTCTTGAGTCTCTCAACGTTCTCTTCACAATATCCCACAGATTCTCTATGGGGTTCAGGTCAGGAGAGTTGGCAGGCCAATTGAGCACAGTGATACCATGGTCAGTAAACCATTTACCAGTGGTTTTGGCACTGTGAGCAGGTGCCAGGTCGTGCTGAAAAGTGAAATCTTCATCTCCATAAAGCTTTTCAGCAGATGGAAGCATGAAGTGCTCCAAAATCTCCTGATAGCTAGCTGCATTGACCCTGCCCTTGATAAAACACAGTGGACCAACACCAGCAGCTGACACGGCACCCCAGACCATCACTGACTGTGGGTACTTGACACTGGACTTCTGGCATTTTGGCATTTCCTTCTCCCCAGTCTTCCTCCAGACTCTGGCACCTTGATTTCCGAATGACATGCAGAATTTGCTTTCATCCGAAAAAAGTACTTTGGACCACTGAGCAACAGTCCAGTGCTGCTTCTCTGTAGCCCAGGTCTGGGGAATGCGGCACCTGTAGCCCATTTCCTGCACACGCCTGTGCACGGTGGCTCTGGATGTTTCTACTCCAGACTCAGTCCACTGCTTCCGCCGGTCCCCCAAGGTCTGGAATCGGCCCTTCTCCACAATCTTCCTCAGGGTCCGGTCACCTCTTCTCATTGTGCAGCGTTTTCTGCCACACTTTTTCCTTCCCACAGACTTCCCACTGAGGTGCCTTGATACAGCACTCTGGGAACAGCCTATTCGTTCAGAAATTTCTTTCTGTGTCTTACCCTCTTGCTTGAGGGTGTCAATAGTGGCCTTCTGGACAACAGTCAGGTCGGCAGTCTTACCCATGATTGGGGTTTTGAGTGATGAACCAGGCTGGGAGTTTTAAAGGCCTCTTTTGCAGGTGTTTAGAGTTAACTCGTTGATTCAGATGATTAGGTTCATAGCTCATTTAGAGACCCTTTTAATGATATGCTAATTTTGTGAGATAGGAATTTTGGGTTTTCATGAGCTGTATGCCAAAATCATCCGTATTAAGACAATAAAAGACCTGAAATATTTCAGTTAGTGTGCAATGAATCTAAAATATATGAATGTTAAATTTTCATCATGACATTATGGAAAATAATGAACTTTATCACAATATGCTAATTTTTTGAGAAGGACCTGTATATAAAAGTGAAATGGGAAAAAGAAACTAACTGGAGGCTTTCAAAAGAGAATGGGGAGGAAATATGTAGGCAACAGTGGAAAACATCTTGTTTCCTCTCATGGAGAGAGTTTGGCTGGAAGAATCTTGTAAGATATTTCATTACACCATTACAAAGAAAATACCAAGGTACAGGATGTTGGAGGAAATGTGGTGAAGGTAGAGGTAGTCACTTCCATGTGTTCTGGGATTGCTCCAACATAGTTCCCAATTGGCAGGATTTACAAAATTGCATAGATAAAGTGCTGAGGGTGAGTACTCCATTCACGTTTGAGTTTCTGTACATAGGAAATGGGGTAGATAGGTTAACAAGATCTGCTGATAAATATATGTATAGAATCATGTTGGTAGCTAGTAAAAAAGCCATTACTTGGAAGTGGCTGAAGGCAAAGGCTCCTAAAATGGAAGATTGGGTTGATGTAATGCATAATATATATATACGATGGAAAGGCTGACCTTTTCCATCAGATTAGAATCTGGCAAATTTAAGAAGTATTGCAAAAATTGGATGGATTTTATATCACCATTGAGATCAGATTTTGTAGAATAATTTGGGGTTTGGGGGTACCCTTATAGTGCTACAGAATGTAAATAGTTTGCTTGCAGGTAATTCTCAGTGAGAAGACCTTGAGGAGAAGAACCTAATTGTTGTTTGGAAAAGTGCTTGGAAAGGTGGTGTAATATAGAGGTTATAGTTGATAATATAATAATAATATAGTTATAGTATAATATAGTTGGTTTTGTCCAAAACACATATAGATTGTGTGGACAGCTTCTCAGGGTTGGTGTCTAGGGGATGGTTAAAAAATGGAAAAAGGTTTGGATGTACACTTGTTTGGAAAATTATTTAAATAAAGATAAAAAAAGAAAAGAAAACAATTGCTTGTCATAGTCTGGCACTGTCAAAGTGGGTGCCATTTGCATTTCCTGTTTAATGTTTCAAAAGCTACTTTTGCGCTGTGGGGTCTACCCTGTCCGGGTATTCTGCTCACAGTTCTCTCCAGACCACAGTTTGAAATGCATTGAATTCAGTTCCATCTGCTTGATGATGAAACATCCAAGCATAGTTCTGCTTCAAAATGTTCTACATGGCGGGAGTCCCAAGACATTGTGTCCAAACTGCTTTAATGTCTCCCAATGCCAACAGTTTTCCTACTTTCTACTTCAAATGGCTTATTTGCACCTTCGTGGATATCCAGCAACCACATGACCAATCTGACCAGGGGCCTCATGTACAAAAGAGTGCACAGCTTCATACTAAAAGTTTGCATAAAGGAGAAATTCTGAAACTTGCTGCGCACAAAAAATTCAGTTGTACAAAACTGTGTGTATACATGTCACTGCACACGTATCCTTCATACATCCCAACTTGCGGTAGATTTGACTTGGCTGCAAGTGGCACTTGGACCGCCCGGTCCCCGCCTCTAAATACTTATGCAAAGTAGTATAAGTAGGCAGAAGTCACCCATCACGTGTCCAAATAACCATGGCAACGGTGCTGTGACAGTCAAAGAACTAGTTTCTGTTGGTGGAAAAACGCTAGACACAGAGAGACTGTGTCTGCACATCATGGGGGAAGTTTGTAGTAAATTACAGCAAACCAATTATAATAATGACATAGTAATGACGTGAATATTCCTCCCACATGTCTATTAGGAAGACTGTCACCACACATACTGTGTAAAGTTGTTTAAATCTTTACAACCATTCAGGATGCCAAATAAGAAAATAGAAAATCACCTAGAAGCCGCCCATCGCGCACGGAGTCTGCTTAAGGTTAGTTCCCAACATGTAATGATTCTGGCCTGTCTGCCTGTTTCCTCCTTTCCTCTTCCTATTTGCAATCAGTCTCATCTGCTCCACCTGTTTCCTCTGCGCTGCTGCACAATTGGCATCATGCCTCTCACCTGTCCTCAAGCAGTTATATTCAGCCCGCTGACAGGCAGACGGTGCCAGATTTTTGAAAGCCTTCCACCGAGTAAATATCCAGCATTTTTCCCTGACTGACCAAGATTTCTGACCACATTTTTGCTTCCCGGATTACCCCTTTTGCCTGGGCCTCATCGGATGACTCTCGCTCTGTTAACGACCCTGGTTCTGACTCTCGACTTCTGCTTCGCCCCTGGAGCTGTAAGCCTGCAGTTGCCCTTGCCTCCTCCTGCCTGGACTCCCTATTTACACCGGGTCCTCTGTCAAGTGGTCTGTTTCGCACTTCTTGGTTCTCGCCCAGCTCCTGTTTTGACCATTACTCTGCCGAGCAACCGTTCCCTGGTCTCTGCCCCTCTCAGACTCTCAGATGGTTAGTGGCTCTGGATTCACGTTTTTGGCAGAACTTTTTCAAGCCACTAACCTTTCCTTTGTTCTCAGTGGTTCCGGGTTTCTGATTGGCTGGTTTCAGCGTACCTGTTCCCCAAGACCAATAATAAATCTTTTAAACTGCTTAGTGTCTCTGGCTGAAATTTTGGGTCCTTAGTCCTGTTGTTGACAGGTTTGTTCCCAACACTTACGATAATTATAGTTTAAAGGAATTATGAGCTGAGGAGGCCAATGTACCATTGCATTAGTGAGACACATTAGTGGATCATAAATAGGTTGCACACATATGGAATGAAAATGCCTTCTATTCATAAATTCATATTCACTTACAGATGGTGCCCTCATAGCAATATGAGTCCAGTCCATAGCTATGATTATATTCAAAAATCCGTTCCTCGCTGCAAATGAGAGCCACAGTTTAGCGGAACTTTCTATATCTGAGCAACATACAGATGAGGCTGACCCATTTGGCTAGACCTGTCTGCAACCACAGCAAGGCAGACAGTGAGCTACAATCATATTTTCCTCAAAACGAGCATACCACCGTGCTGGACGACTTGCATTGGCCTCCATGCAGAGCTCGCTGGTCCTCAAATGCGCAGGGACCGTCTGCAAATTGCAACACCACAAAAATATGATGGAGAAATATTCAATAGCATCACCAAGGAGAGGTCATCAAAATCATTTTATGTGTATGTGATCTTATGTTTTTCATACTACATTTCTTAGATTACAAAATAATACTTTTAAAAAATGTTAAACAATTTCTTAAAGCATATAGCATTAAAAGCCAAATATTCAGTAAAATCAATTTTGCTAGTTGTAGGATAGTGTTGGACCACTTGTTTGCTGAATATTGGACCATTTGCACATTGCTGGACACCACCAGGCCTTCCGGCGTCATCGGCCATTTTGCATCCCAGTATATCCCGCTACTACAAATCCCAGCGGGCACTGCGGCTGATATGACGGGGCGTCCCAAGTCTGACGTGACAGGACACTACAGGTCCTTCTCAAAATATTAGCATATTGTGATGAAGTTCATTATTTTCCATAATGTAATGATGAAAATTTAACATTCATATATTTTAGATTCATTGCACACTAACTGAAATATTTAAGGTATTTTATTGTCTTAATACGGATGATTTTGGCATACAGCTCATGAAAACCCAAAATTCCTATCTCACAAAATTAGCATATCATTAAAAGGGTCTCTAAACGAGCTATGAACCTAATCATCTGAATCAACGAGTTAACTCTAAACACCTGCAAAAGATTCCTGAGGCCTTTAAAACTCCCAGCCTGGTTCATCACTCAAAACCCCAATCATGGGTAAGACTGCAGACCTGACTGCTGTCCAGAAGGCCACTATTGACACCCTCAAGCAAGAGGGTAAGACACAGAAAGAAATTTCTGAACGAATAGGCTGTTCCCAGATTGCTGTATCAAGGCACCTCAGTGGGAAGTCTGTGGGAAGGAAAAAGTGTGGCAGAAAACGCTGCACAACGAGAAGAGGTGACCGGACCCTGAGGAAGATTGTGGAGAAGGGCCGATTCCAGACCTTGGGGGACGTGCGGAAGCAGTGGACTGAGTCTGGAGTAGAAACATCCAGAGCTACCGTGCACAGGCGTGTGCAGGAAATGGGCTACAGGTGCCGAATTCCTCAGGTCAAGCCACTTTTGAACCAGAAACAGTAGCAGAAACGCCTGACCTGGGCTACAGAGAAGCAGCACTGGACTGTTGCTCAGTGGTCCAAAGTACTTTTTTCGGATGAAAGCAAATTCTGCATGTCATTCGGAAATCAAGGTGCCAGAGTCTGGAGGAAGACTGGGGAGAAGGAAATGCCAAAATGCCAGAAGTCCAGTGTCAAGTACCCACAGTCAGTGATGGTCTGGGGTGCCGTGTCAGCTGCTGGTGTTGGTCCACTGTGTTTTATCAAGGGCAGGGTCAATGCAGCTAGCTATCAGGAGATTTTGGAGCACTTCATGCTTCCATCTGCTGAAAAGCTTTATGGAGATGAAGATTTCACTTTTCAGCACGACCTGGCACCTGCTCACAGTGCCAAAACCACTGGTAAATGGTTTACTGACCATGGTATCACTGTGCTCAATTGGCCTGCCAACTCTCCTGACCTGAACCCCATAGAGAATCTGTGGGATATTGTGAAGAGAACGTTGAGAGACTCAAGACCCAACACTCTGGATGAGCTAAAGGCCGCTATCAAAGCATCCTGGGCCTCCTCCATAAGACCTCAGCAGTGCCACAGGCTGATTGCCTCCATGCCGCGCCGCATTGAAGCAGTCATTTCTGCCAAAGGATTCCCGACCAAGTATTGAGTGCATAACTGTACATGATTATTTGAAGGTTGACACTTTTCTTTTATTGGTCGGATGAAATATGCTAATTTTGTGAGATAGGAATTTTGGGTTTTCATGAGCTGTATGCCAAAATCATCCGTATTAAGACAATAAAAGACCTGAAATATTTCAGTTAGTGTGCAATGAATCTAAAATATATGAATGTTAAATTTTCTTCATGACATTATGGAAAATAATTAACTTTATCACAATATGCTAATATTTTGAGAAGGACCAGTATATAGGAAGGTGGCCCCTTTAAGGAGGTGCTTTCCAGCTGAAACCGAGACGTGGTTATCACGCAACTGGAGCATCAATTCTGGAGAAAGAAATCCCTTTCTTTCATTCTCCCGAGAAAACTAAACAAATTAAGCTTACAGGAATAAGAAGGCTTGTAAGTTTTCAACTTTACCGATCGAAGATGTGGGTTAAACATGTAACCAAAAAACACGGAGTTTTCAAGGAGACGCAATATTTCCTTTTTTTTTGTTCCAGTCGACTAGTGACGGTTCATCATATTTTTCACCTTTCTGCCAAGGAGGTCACAAAGGACGAAAAACGGACTTCTTTGCTGTGTATCCGCTGATGCGTGGAACTCTTCCCCCCCCTCCTTCTCTCTCCCTCTGCTCAGAGGAGACAACATCAAGTAAAATCCATCCTTTTTATTTTGATTTCTTTATTAGAAACGGTTGATTAAACAGTGACATCTAGTAATAGTTATCAATTATTACTGAGTATTTAACGGTTGTAATTATCAAGGGCTTTAGGCTACAATTACAACACCAGAGGACATCTCTGGCTTCGATTCATAAATAAGGATTTTTGGTTAAGAAATTCATTTTCTCAAATTATGACTTCAAATTATAATTATTGATAAATATTAATTAATCAATAATCATAATCCCAACAATAGAAAAAAACAAAACATCACGAATAACAGTTTACTCTATCAATCAAATAGCTTTGGATGAATGGCTTTCATTTTAATGATGTTTTATCATTAAAGTAAGTAATAACTTCACTATAGCATGTTGTAGTGCCATTAAACTCATAACACACATCAAACACGTTATCTTGATCATACTACAACTCTTTACTTAGGGAAAATGTCCTTAAATTGATTTTTGGTCAATTTGTTTATAATTAAAATAAGTATAAAACCAGCAATAACTTCACTATAGCATGTTGTAATGCCATTAAACTCACAGCTCACATACATCACCTCATCTTCAGAATCAGAATCAGAATCAGAAAAGCTTTATTGCCAAGTACGTTTTTGGACATACAAGAAATTTGTTTTGGCGTAGTCGGTGCAATACAGTACAAATTAAACAGTATAAACATATCTACAATATAATATAAATATATGTGCACAGTTTTAAGTGAGTGAGAGTAAATATAGAGCAGTATAAGATGCAAGAGCAATACAACAGTGCAGGTGATCATTGTGCAAGTAAAGCAGTGCAAGTAAAGCAGGAGTCCAAGCTGAGCGTTAATGTAACGCATAGAGTTACAAGTTACAAGTGTCCTGTCAGCAAAAAAAGGGGGGGTGTGGGGGAAAGGGACAGTGTCAGGGTGGTTTCCGGGCTTTGTTAACCAGGCTGGTGGCAGATGGGAAAAAACTGTTCTTGTGGCGTGAGGTTTTGGTCCGGATGGACCGCAGCCTCCTGCCAGAGGGGAGAGTCTCAAAGAGTCTGTGACCGGGGTGGGAGGGATCAGCCAGAATCTTCCCTGCCCGCTTCAAGGTCCTGGAGGTGTACAGTTCCTGGAGCGACAGTAGACTGCAGCCAATCACCTTCTCAGCAGACCGAATGACACGCTGCAGCCTGCCCTTATCCTGTAGCAGCGGCGTACCAGATGGTGATGGAGGAGGTGAGGATGGACTCAATGAGGGCTGTGTAGAAGTGCACCATCATAGTCTTTGGCAGGTTGAATTTCTTCAGCTGCCGCAGGAAGAACATCCTCTGCTGGGCTTTCTTGATGAGGGAGCTGATGTTTGGCTCCCACTTGAGATCCTGGGAGATGATGGTTCCCAGGAAGCGGAAAGATTCCACAGTGTCAATTGTGGAGTCACAGAGGGTGATGGGGGCAGGTGGGGCTGGGTTCTGCCTGAAGTTCACAACCATCTCCACTGTCTTTAGAGCGTTGAGCTCAAGGTTGTTCTGGCTGCACCAGTCCAACAGATGGTCCACCTCCCATCTGTACGCAGACTCGTCACCATCAGAGATGAGTCCGATCAGGGTGGTGTCGTCCGCAAACTTCAGAAGCTTGACAGACTGGTGACTGGAGGTGCAGCTGTTGGTGTACAGGGAGAAGAGCAGAGGAGAGAGAACACAGCCTTGGGGGGAACCGGTGCTGATGGTCAGGGAGTCAGAGACGTGCTTCCCCAGCCTCACGCGCTGCTTCCTGTCAGACAGGAAGTCAGTGATCCACCTGCAGGTGGAGTCGGGCACACTCAGCTGGGAGAGCTTCTCCTGTAGCAGAACTGGGACGATGGTGTTGAAGGCAGAGCTGAAATCCACAAACAGGATCCTGGCGTAGGTTCCTGTGGAGTCCAGGTGCCGGAGGATGAAGTGAAGGGCTAGGTTGACTGCATCATCTACAGACCTGTTGGCTCTGTAGGCAAACTGCAGGGGGTCAAGGAGGGGGTCGGTGATGTCTTTTAGGTGTGAGCACCATATCTTGAGCATACTACAACTATTACTTTAGGAAAATGTGCTTAAATAGATTTTTTGTGATTTGTTATTATTAAAATAAGTATAAAACCAGCAACAACTTCATTATAGCATGTTGTAGTGCCAGCGAACTCACAGCACACATAGAGCACCTTATCTTGATCATACTATAACTCTTAGTTAGGGAAAATGTGTCACAGATATTACAAATGTTTTCCACATAACATTGTGGCTTTTTATTGGTATTATCATCCACAAAGTCACTGTTAGAAGTTGTAGAGTGACGTAAAAAGCATCACATCTACTCCATATCACGTTGTTTACACTGCAACACTTTGCTTTTGAATTCTGACTCTCAATTCTGAGGAAGGATTTTAACTTACAAAAACATAATTTCTTTCTCATTAGTTTTTAGTTGCAGTACTCAGTTTGAACTGATCTATCTTAGCCAAAACTATGACACTTGTTTTGGAAACCATTTTTACTAATTAAAGGGCTTTTTTTTGCAGGGATATGATTAAATAAAAGCTACAACTGAGTCTACAATCATTCCCCTTTTGAGTAGTTCATTTATAGTAATTGATTTTTACTTTATTTCAATAATGTTTGTGCTTTTGTTAGTTCTCTAACCTATATAATAAAATGTGCTGGTATTTAGTTATTACTTCATGACTGCCTCATGGCCACTGTCTTGCAACCAGACACAATCAGACCAATCAGATGCATAGTGTAATTAAGTACCAGCCAATAATGATCAGCCATCAATTAAGCTTATTGCAGCAATAATCTTTTAGAGATCAGTGTTAAAAAGACGCTTACCAGTAGATTTTCAGTAGCTCTGCTTTCATTTCATTAGAAAATTGAACAGAATTTCAGTGGTAAGTCAAACCATTTTTCTTTTCCTTGTCATTTTAATAGTTGTAATGAATGAGCTATGTTTATATGCCAGATTAGCATTGTGTCACGGTGGGTTTTGAGGGTGGACCGAAGCGTAGATAGAAGCTTGGCAGCAGCATTGTGAATCGGTCTTCAGTTTATTTCACAGGTTAAGACGAAGCGAACATAGTGAATCACTCAGCAGGTACAAGCTTGAGACAGTCCAAACTTACTTGAGTTCTACTGCAGGAACGTAGCAAACACTGAACTTAATCAGGTAATGTGATCGGAGGAACCAGCAAAGGACAATAAAACAAAACCAACTAATATACAGAGCGAGAACAAAGGCAGGTAATCAAGGAACTAAGAACAGGTATGACAAGGAGGCAGGAAGGCAGAGGGAGTAGATGAAACTAATACATAGATTAAAACATGGCAAAGGGACTAATAAACAATACCGAAACGAAGCTATAAACAAATAACCAAATGAAGCATGAGAGTTAAGAATAATCATGAACAGAGAAACTAGAGGGAACATAAGAAACACCATAACCTAAGAACAAGGAACCCATAAAGCAAACCAGATTACAAAGCTAAAACCACACTGACTGAACTGACTGGAAAAAGGCAGAGAACCTGGGGGCTAGAATAATTATAAACAAAACGTAAACACTACTAAAGTAACCTCTCAGGAGGGACTGGAGAAACAAGATAAACTAGAGAACCAGACTGGGAGGACTAGGAAACAAAGACCAAATCCAAAATAACTGAAGAGGAGTAACAGAAAAAGAAACTAATAAGCAGAAGAGTGCACGGGGGAGAACAAATACCTAACCATAAATAAAACACAGAGATACTAGATGGGAAACTAAACTAAAGAGCACAGAAAACAGAGCACAATAATAATCATAATAATAATTGCAACAATGACAACAAGGAGAAAACCATACTAAGTCATAAGAAAAACAACAATAATAACTAAAGGAGCTACGAACGAGGAGGGAGAAAACAAACACCAGGAGGAAATAAACAATCAGGAGTAAGAGGAAGTAACCAAAACAACCACGACTACCAAAATACAAAATATAAACATCTTAGATAAAAAGTAACTAAACACAAACATAGTCCAAACCCTGACACATTGAGGTTTGATTGTAACCTGTCTTTAGCTATATGTTGAATTGTTTGCCATATTAGACATTTTAGATTTAGACTTAACAAAATAAGCTCTTTCTTTTTATCTCACTTTTATAAGTTTATATTATAATGTTTTTAATAATGTACGTTTAAATCCATAATTTTATACAACCATTATCTACGAAATCATATCATGTCCTTGCAGGGCCTCAGCATTTCATTTTCCTTTTCTTAGGTTACAAGCTTTTAAGACAATGGGGAGAGTAAAAAAAAGTGCTGTTAGTAAAGATTTATGGGCAAATGCTGGTGGAATAGCAGCCCCGCTCAAAATAATGAAGAGTAAACACATTACAAGCCGAAAGAAACATTATTCTTCAGAAATCTGGTCAAAAATTTCCTTTGCCCTATTTGATAAAGATGATCCAAAAAAAGCGTAATTTGCTCTGGGTTGTTTGGACGAACAATTGCTGAGAAGTCAGAGATTTGATAGGCTCACAGCACAAAAAATCTAAAGAACAGGAAGACAACAATGAATTGTGTTTGGAGAATAGAATTGTGTTTGGAGACACTAAAAAGGAGGAACAAGACAGAACAGACAGTATGTCTCAATTCAAGACCTGCAAAACACTGAAGGAGACGAACATGAGAAGACCTACCAGAGCAAGATTTTAATAGTTTTGCAATTTTCATTAGTTTTTATTTTTATTTAGTTTTGACTTCACATATTCTATTGTGTTTTAGTTTTAATTAATTTTTAGCATTTGTTTGCTATTTTGGTTTAGTTTTTTAGTTTTTGAAAATGCTTAGTTTCAGTTTAGTTTCACTTTAGTTTTAGTCTTTTTTCTTTAATCAAATCCAGGGACATTTCCAGCGCAGAGATTAAAATAAATAAATGTTATCAAGATATAATGAAAACATTGGTATAGTTACAGTTTCATTTATTTTAAATATTTATTCATAAATAAACTATAAAAATCAAGTGTAACAGCAGGGAAGTCTATCCACACTGTTGTTAGCATTTCCTAAGAGTAACAAAACAAATAAATAGCAGTAGTAATGTCTGTCTTCTTTACTCTCCTTTTTCTAACACTCATCTCATTTTCAGAAATGCTTTTTCATTTTAAGAATGTGGCTGCATTATTTGACCCATAAATAAAATTAGTAATCAATCATCCTATTTGCATTTGCACTTTCTTCTTCAAGACTGCTCATTCCTTCACTAAATTAAAATGAAAATGAAAAAGACATTTGAGATTTATTTTTCAAAATATGCCCCAGCAAATAGATACCAAAATTCAATTTGAAATGTAAAATTTGAAAATGAAAACGCATTTGCTGAAATGCGTTTTCATTTTAAGAATGTGGCCACATTATTTGACCCATAAATACAATTAGTAATCAATCATCCTATTTGCATTTGCATTTTCTTCTTCACGACTGCACATTTTATGCTATAATCAAACAGAAAATAAAGCAGACATTGCTTTTTCGTTTTCGTGGTCTGCCCGCAAAGTACTGCCCAGAACTCGAAAACGAAAAAGTATTCCGAGCGGCGGGCGCAGCAGAGTGACGTCAGCAGCCGCTCTTCCTCAGCTCCCTGCTAACCGAGCTACCCATCTTGTTCGGTAGGGGGCGTTGTGCACGTCTGCATTGCATCACATTGCAAACGTGCCAAGAAATTGATTGAATTGCAGCAGGGCCGAGCTCAATTTGTGGCAGTGGCAGGCAGAACTGGCAGTTCCGGTGGCAGGCTGTGGCATCCTCGTTGCAGCCTTATGGCCTGGGACATCCAGCGTGTTTTTAAGCATTTATTTATAATTTTCTGTGAGTGACAATTCAGAATAGCCGCTCGTGCTCTATAATAAACCGGCTGTTTGTACAATAAATCTTCGTCATCCTTTCAACACGTCACACATACACATAGTGTTATTTATTTTCCATGTCATGTAAATACAATCACCTAATTTTTCTTTTCTTTCTGCTCTCGGTTGAGGAGGACTCTTTTTCCCTCCCATATCTGCCCTGCTTCAGCTCTGTGTCTTGTCTTCTTTTTGGAGCCTCTTTTTGCGTATCTTCCAAATTCTTAGTTATGGATTTGGTCAGCTGGTCTCTCAATGCAATTGATAAAATTTTCTCGACGAGAATACAGGGTGGACCTGCTCAGAACTTTGTGGCCGGTTGATGAACATTCCAACGTACCATCAAGGACAGTGCTTCATGGACTTACTTGCACACACTCACTTGCATACACACACATGCTCAAGATAAACATATGCACCCCTCACACCACCTTCTATGGAAGCAAATCGTTACCATATTTCAAATGAAAAAGCATTTTCAGAAATGCTTTTTCATTTTAAGAATGTGGCTGCATTGTTTGACTCATAAATGAAATTAGTTATCAATAATCCTATTTGCATTTTAATTTTCTTCTTCAAGACTGCTCATTATTTCACTTAATTAAAATGAAAAAGAAAAAGACATTTGAGATTTATTTTTCAAAATGTACCCCAGCAAATAGATACCAAAATTCAATTTGAAATGTAAAATTTGAAAATGAAAAAGCATTTCCAGAAATGCTTTTTCATTTTAAGAATGTGGCTGCATTGTTTGACTCATAAATAAAATTAGTAATCAATAATCCTATTTGCATTTTAATTTTCTTCTTCAAGACTGCTCATTCTTTCACTTAATTAAAATGAAAAAGAAAAATACATTTGAGATTTATTTTTCAAAATATGACCCAGCAAATAGATACCAAAATTCAATTTGAAATGTAAAATTTGAAAATGAAAAAGCATTTCCAGGAATGCTTTTTCATTTTAAGAATGCGGCTGCGTTATTTGACCCATAAATAAAATTAGTAATCAATCATCCTATTTGCATTTGCATTTTCTTCTTCACGACTGCACATTTTATGCCATAATCAAAAAGAAAACAAAGCAGACATTGCTTTTTCGTTTTCGTGGTCTGCCCGCAAAGTACTGCCCAGAACTCGAAAACAAAAAAGCATTCCGAGCTGCGGGCGCAGAAGAGTGACGTCAGCAGCCGCCCTTCCTCAGCTCCCTGCTGACCGAGCTACCCATCTTGTTCGGTGGGAGGTGCTGTGCACGTCTGCAGTGCATTACATTGCAAATGTGCCGAGAAATTGATTGAATTGCAGCAGGGCCGAGCTCAATTTGTGGCAGTGGCAGGCAGAACTGGTAGTTCCGGTGGCAGCCTTATGGCCTGGGACATCCAGCGTGTTTTTAAGCATTTATTTATAATTTTCTGTGAGTGACGATTCAGAATAGCCGCTCGTGCTCTATAATAAACCGGCTGTTTGTGCAATAAATCGTCATCCTTTCAACACATACACATAGTGCTATTTATTTTCCATGTCAAGTAAATATAATCACCTTATGTTATGGGTCTAAAGCTGTTTATTAAATAATAATCAATAATGAAATCATTATGTAAAGGTAACATGCTATAACAATAATGACAACCCATTTGCCGATAATCAGCATCAGCTTCCACAAAAACAGCAGCAACCGCATTGGCAAGCTTTTACGGGAGTTCTGGGCAATACTTTGCGGGCAGACCACGAAAACGAAAAAGCAATGTCTGATTTGTTTTCTTTTTGATTATGGCATAAAATGTGCAGTCGTGAAGAAGAAAATTAAAATGCAAATAGGATTATTGATAACTAATTTCATTTATGAGTCAAACAATGCAGCCACATTCTTAAAATGAAAAAGCATTTCTGAAAATGCTTTTTCATTTGAAATATGGTAACAATTTGCTTCCATAACCTTCACCGTTCCCGGCATGTTGTTTTGTAAACTTGTTACTTCTTTGTGCTGAGGTTTTTTGCAATCTCAAACTGTATCCTGCTAAGGATAAAGTGTGAAATATGATTTTTTCCCTCTACTTACCTAATGTGGTCTCTTTTCTCATCTAGCAAGGGCAGCGCCTGTGAGTGGGCACCAAAGCCTCGGTGACCCATCCCCCCTTGTCTTGTGTCATAATATATGTTTGGATGGGTTGTACTGGAATTCTAATTTCCCCTCGGGGATCAATAAAGTATCTTTGAATTGAATTGGATTTGAATTATGTTATGGGTCTAAAGCTGTTTATTAAATAATAATCAATAATGAAATCATTATTTAAAGGTAACAGGCTATAACAACAATGACATCCGGTTTGCCGATAATCAGCATTGACATCACTTCCGGTGGCAGCTCCACAGACACTATTAACGATAATGACAACCAATTTGCCGATAATCAGCATCAGCTTCCACAAAAACAGCGGCAACCGCATTGGCAAGCTTTTACGGCCAGTCTGGCACCTTCTGGCATCCTTGCGGAATCCCCTGCCACCCTGCGGCAGGCTTTGGCAGTTCCGGTGGCAGCTTCGGTGGCAGGCTGGCGGAACTGCCACAGCCAATGCAGACGTGCACAGCGCCCCCTACCAAACAAGCTGGGTAGCTCGGTCAGCAGGGAGCTGAGGAAGAGCGGCTGCTGACGTCACTCTGCTGCGCCCGCCGCTCGGAATGCTTTTTTGTTTTTGAGTTCTGGACAGTACTTTGCGGGCAGACCACCAAAACGAAAAAGCAATGTCTGCTTTGTTTTCTTTTTGATTATGGCATAAAATGTGCAGTCGTGAAGAAGAAAATGCAAATGCAAATAGGATGATTGATTACTAATTTTATTTATGGGTCAAATAATGCAGCCACATTATTAAAATGAAAAAGCATTTCAGCAAATGCTTTTACATTTTCAAATTTTACATTTCAAATTGAATTTTGGTATCTATTTGCTGGGGCATATTTTGAAAAATAAATCTCAAATGTCTTTTTCATTTTCATTTTAATTTAGTGAAGGAATGAGCAGTCTTGAAGAAGAAAATTAAAATGCAAATAGGATTATTGATTACTAATTTCATTTATGAGTCAAACAATGCAGCCACATTCTTAAAATGAAAAAGCATTTCTGAAAATGCTTTTTCATTTGAAATATGGTAACGATTTGCTTCCATAGAAATCAATTAATGTGATATGGTTTTATAAGTGCAATTATGTTCAAACAATAACAATGTGTGATACTAGGTAAGGGACTGTACGAATTTATATGGAGGATGTGAAATAAGAATAATGAATTGACTAGATGTGGGGGTATGGCATAACTATTGTTTTGTCAATGTAATGTATTCTTTGTTCGGGGTCCCTGTATAAGCTAAAGCAGCTTCTTAGGAGTTCCCCACTTTTACAAAATCTTACAAAAGTAATGTTATTTACATGTAACCTGTCTTAAAATATTTGTAAATTTGTAACATTTTGTAAATAATTAAATAAACATGAGAAGAACTCCAGAGTAATATGAAAACAGAGGACGATGTCATGGATGAAGAACTTCAAAACACTGAAGAAGACAAACACGAGAAGACCCACCAGAGAAATATGAAAGCAGAGGACGATATTACAGATAAAGACCTGCAAAACACCAAAAAGGAAACTAAAGAAAATGTCTGTACAAACTGATGCTAAGGCTCAAGAAAACATTGACCAATGGAGAAAGCTACCAGCAGGATCAAAGAAGTCACAATTACAATTAAACAAGATAAATGGCAGACAGTTCGTCCGCTTAAAGGTTTAATGAAACTGAGAAGACCTTGGACCAATGTTTTATACAACACCTTCTGGAAAGAAAATCCCTGTTGTACTCTTGCTTTCAAGAGTCAGCACATTAAACCAACACACAGCCAAAAAATCAAAAGCCCATATTTAAATATTAGTGCCATTTGTACTTTTCCTTCCTGTAGTGCTAAATACTTTTTTAGAATGAAAAGAAAACCAATGCTGGAATCAAAATATCTGTGCAACAGAAGGGAGAAATCAAACACAAGAAAAGTGAAAGGCAATTTAGATCAGCAGCATACACCAGAAGAGGGAGGCTTGCAAGGGCACTACGCAAGGGAGTGAGCCAGCTTTTCTATAGCAAACTTACAAAAACCCCTGTTGCTGAACTTATTTCTGGGAACATAACCCAAAGTCTGAATAAGAATGTTCTGAAAATGATTAAGACTGAATTCAGCAAAAGTAAACAAAATTCACCATCATGTGTTCATGGAGATGTACCTCACATAAAAAGTCATCAAGGAATGTTGATTACTTGATGATTTTTTGACCAAGGATAGGAAATTACTGAATTCATCTAGTAATTTCAAAGAATTACTGGATACATTCAGCACCACCAAATTTATCAATTTTCTGTGTACATATACACAGAAACTGGAATCAACATATACACAGAAACTGGAAACAACATTATTGTACAACATCTGAGAAAGAAAATTCCATTGACCTTGTACCTAGATGCTACTGGTAATGTTGCACCCAAAGTTCCTGGGCAGACCAGGAGACTTCCTTATTATTCCCTCACTTTTCCTGGAGGTGGTCGTGGTGCACGTCCCCTTCCAGTCTGTGAGATGCTCACTACTGAACACTTAGTGTTCTGCGACGGACATTCTGGCCGTCGCAGTTTCTGCAATACCTGTCTCAGTACAAAAAGTTCAACAAGTTTTAAATGAATACAGCTGGGCACTGATAAATAGTGTTCTGCTGGCCTTCAACAAGGAAAATATTTTCATCTACCTGGACAGGAATTTCACTATTTGTTCAGGACAGATGACATTGAAAGACATGGAGATCAGTGTTGCACATGTGCTCTGCACATGTTAAAAGCGGTTGCTCATTCCATTGGAAGAAAAACTGTTGATAAAGGTTTGAAAGCTTTTGCAATCTTTGTATTTGCCAGGTTGCAAAACACTGACTGACGGTCTCAACATTTTCTGGTCACTAAGCAGTGTTTTTGCGGGAAACACAACAGCAAAACTGTCCTTTTTAACCTGAAAATTATGCAGGAACTAATAAAAAAGGGCAAGACACCTGACACGGATGAGTTAGAGATGTTGGAGGACAGCCAACTAGCGGAGGAGGAAGATGACAAAGAAAAAAGAAAAGTCTGCACAATTGCAGGTCTTCCTTCACATGCAAATTCAAGTAGGTTCTGGAGGAGGTACTAAGTGGCTTCTCACTGGGAGCTCCACATACTTCTCGACTCCATACACTGTTCCTGTTCCAAAAAGAGGAAAATCAGCCAAAAAAACTGGCAAAGGACAAAATACCAAGGATAGGAAGACCAGCAGCAACACAGCCACGAGTGATGGGAAGTGCAGCAGCAACACAAGTGATGGGACCAAACCTACAAAGGGGGTCATTTGTGCAGATTTATAGCAGCTGATAAAATTTCTATTCACTGTAATTTTACAGCCTGAACTTTAAATGGTAGCGAGTAAAGCAATGTATTGTAGTGTTTTGAACAAGTTACCTTTAAATGACTTTGGACCATTAAGCAAAGTGAAGTTGTCGAGGCTGTTGTGAAAAATGATGAACAGACGCAAAAGGTAATCCTCAGACACAGGCGATTCCAGAGTTTGAGGCGTCATGAACTTCTCATGGGAGAGGTAAGCTTCTTTATGTGTTAAAACAGTGTTTTAATATTGTGCTGCAATGGTTTCAAACTAGATTTCCTTGTAGGAAAGTCTGAAGTTTTACTTTAAATCAAAACTAATTGTTGCTTAAATCTATAATGTATTTTCAAATATATTGATACATACTATATTAGACTTTATTCTCAAAATCATCAGGCATGTGTCCTAATTATTTACCTAAACCTTCTTAAAAAGGTAATTGAAAGTTATATAACAGTCATCCTCAATGCAAAATTATCAATTAAATCACTACACCATGGGTGTAATATCATACGGCACAAGAGAGCAGGTGGCCAGACAAAGTTAAAAAGAGTAAGTACAACTCTTAATTTCTAGAATAAAGGGCAGTAGGTTGTGTTGGAATTGGGTGATTTAAATTTTGATGTGCAGATATTCTTGTGTTTGATGGTCCTTGATGTGATAGCTGATATATTCCTTGTAATTAATACATGTGGAAAAAGTAACGTTCACCTTTTCGTGTTACTTCACTTAAGAGAGGCACAGACTTTTCTCTCGATCATTTTGTAAAAACCGTTTCTAGCCCTTGTCTTATCACAAAAAAAGGTAAATTAACCTTTTTCTCACAAACACTTTTTACAGGTTGCATTTGATGACTATGAAGGAATCACTGGAATTGTCAACATAAACAATGTGCACTGGAAGTTTATGGTGAGTATATTACTTGTGTTGTTACCCATACTGCTATTGCATAGTTGTTGTATATATCATTCAAAGTTAACATAAATAACTATATAATCCAAGTGTCAATATTAGCCCAAAAGGTGCAGATGCTCAAGCGGTCTAGGTCACGCCCCATGACGTTTGCCCCCACTCTGGTAGCCCAGGCTCAAGCCAAACAAGTAGCCTGCTTCCCGCATATCATTTTCCACATTCACCCTGTCTTTGTCTCTATCTACTGTCCTCTCTCTGATTAAACATGTAAAAATCCCACAAAAATTGCATAATAAATTAACAATGTGTCATTTGTTCATTTTTGATGAGCAAGCAGTAACAGATCCGAGAAATCCCATTTCAGTCCAGTTTTAAATGACCAAATTATACTTTGGGTTTATTTTAGACAATTTCTTATGTTTTTAATGTCCTTGTGGTCTTCATTTTTATTTTCAGAAATCATTTTTAGTAGCTGAGTATTTGGAGTATCATAATATTTGGAGAGCTTTCCAAATCCTCAATATTATTATTTTTATTTATAAAAATAAATAAATCCTTATTGAGAGAAAAGGGTACCGGAGTCAAATTCCTTCTTTGTGCCACAAACTGGGCAATAAAGCTGATTCTGACTCTGAATATTAAGTACAATATTTTATACATTTTCTTAATGACTTCTAACCATAATTTTACTATCACTATAAAACACTGTTTCTTAGATACATTTCAAAGTTGTGTTTACATTGAAGTATTATGATATATTAATTAATACTATAGGCCTGATCTTCAAAAGATTTGTGTGTACAAAACCCCAAGCAAACCTCTTTGTGTCAGCAAAGCTGATCTAAAAATGAGGTGGTAATCGGATTGCATGTGTACAATCAGCGGAACTGCGTGCGCAAACTTGTCTGCCTTCATGAATATGTAAAACATATGATAATGACCCAAACGCGCAAATTCATGGTAGGAGGATATGCAAATATCATCCATTACCAACTGCAATACGATTTTCAAAGCCTGAAATGGTTTGCGGGTGCAATTTTTGCATGTGGATTTAGCACGTTTGAAATGCACGTGCTAACTGGGACGCAAAATGTCTGTTGTCACTTTGGCCTGAGAAAGGCATAGATAGAATGACAGATGACAGGGAGAGAGAATCTTCTGTACATGTGCCAACAGATTTGGGTTGTCAAAAATAAAAATATAAAAAATAGATGAGAATAGAGGATTCTATGTAGGATTATCTAAGCTCTGATTTGGAGAAAATCACAAATAGAAGCCATGATATTTCTCCTATGGTAAAACTCCTTGCAAAACTTCAATCAACATCATTCCAGCCTAACATCGCTGTCAGTGATCATCTGTTGAACACACACAAACCTGATCATGGCAAAATGCGCACATAACTGATCTCCATCCCCTTTCAAGCCACATTTTTGTGGTCGATCTTCTGCAAGTGTCAAATGAGGCTGAGGACTCCATGAAGGATTACTATTGTTTTTCAGCTATGTGAAAACTGACAATTTACACAATGTTTTTTTTTAAAGCAGAACAATACAAACCTTGGTAATACAAAATAAATTATGCTTGATTCCAGATAGACAGTACTTCAAGGTGCCCCGGAATAGACTTGACAAAGAACACAGGGTTAACATCAAGTTTCAGCCGGCTGGATTACCCACACCTTCCAGAAAGATAGCACCAGCTGTGGGGTTTTTGTCATGGATGTGATTATGCACACCATTTTTGATATTGTTGATAAAAAAATGTTTTACTGTGGATCAAACATAATGCATGTGCTTGTTTGCCTTTCATACAGATGGCCAAGATGACAGTGATGGAATTTCCCAACATTCCAAAGAACTTCCACATTGAATCATCTTAAAGGTGTATTAAAAAACTCAGATAAGACATGGCAGAAGAAATTCTCAAAGAATCATGTAATAAAAGATTTGTTTTTGGAAACTTTCTGCAAATTGTGACTAAAAATAATCATAGGCTATTTTATACTCTTTGTTTATTTTAAGATTCAAGGGATGAGTTCTGCTCCTTCTGTGGAAATGTGGGCTGGCTTCATTCTGTCATTACTGCCCTTTGGGTGAGACAAAAAGGTTTAATTGATTAATGCCATCAATTTTAACTTAATAAACAATAATACTTTAACTGCAATGCCTAACAATATTTTATTCTACATGATTTTCTTCATATAAAAAGTTTTAAAACGTTTTACAATGATATACATGTTTATCCCCATGCTGTAGATACAGTGTGAAACCTGTGGATGATGGTTCCACACTGACTGCATTAAGATGACACCATCACTGATGACACACAAAGACACCCATTGGTACTGTGTGTTATGCAGCTAGAGAGTCTCTAGGTAACCTTTGCTGACTGTAAACAGATACTGTATTATTTATGTTGGAGAGTGTTGGAAATAAAATTTGTTAAAACTCAAAGATTAACCGTATTAGAATATGAATCTTGCATTTTAAGGGGTATGCTATATTGTGTGGACTTTATGGGTTTTTCTTTGTAGCTGGAACTACTGTAAACCTGGATAAGTTGGTAGTGCGTAAACCATTTGCATCAAGCGATTGCATCAAATGGTTTCGGTTATTAATAATGGTTAACTTAAATTTACAATAGTCATAACATTTTAAGTTATGTAAACTAGAGTTGTTTAAGTATTTAGTAACAGACAAATTGGGTCTACTTGTGAGTCCACCAAAGATTACAATGTACAAAATATATTAAGAGTCTACTATACATAAAATCATAGTTTAATTGAAAATATGAACTACAACTGAATTATGTCATTCCAGTCTAATCACACTATGCATCTGATTGGTCTGATTGTGTCTGGTTGTCTGGTTGCAAGACAGTGACCATGAGGCAGTCATGAGGTAATAACTCAATACCAGCACATTTTATCAAATAGGTTAGAGAACTAACAAAAGCACAGACATTATTGAAATAAAGTAAAAATCAAAAACAACTAGAAGAATTTGCATTTCCTGCAAAAATGCAGTATGAATGCTGTAAGCTGAATTTTTTAGCTGAAAGCTGGCAGAAGCAAGCTGAAATTGACTGCAGATAATCTGCTGAAATTTAATGAATTAGAAGAAAACAGAAAGGCTAAACTCCTGTTGAAAGCTGGTAGAAAGTGGCTAAAGTTGTCAGCAGAATATCAGCTGAAATCTGATAAATTAGTAGAAATAGCAGAAACAGCAAAGAAAACTGTTATCAGATCTGTTTAAGCAGGAAGACTATCAGGTATAAAACACCATAACAAGGTAAAGTTATGTCAAAACTACTTGAAAGAGTTGTTGACATACAAGAACTGACAAAAACATTAAAAAAGCAGGAAAGAGCTGCCCATAAATGAGCTGAAAAAGCATAGACTGAAGAAAAAACATAGCCTAAGACATTAAAGTCATTGCTAAAATATGTAAAAATGACAGAAAATTTCTAAAAGAGTGAACTAACAACAAATACCTGAAAAAACACAAAAACAAACAGGTAATGTCCTAAAAAGGCATTGTGTTCATCAGCTAAGAGAGAAGAGAGGTGAAAGAGAAGCTAAAATGCTAACATTAGCATATTGGCTATCAGCATCAAGGCTGATATTAATTTACCCCACCTACTATGTAAAAAGCAATGTATAAGCTAAAATTAACTAAAATGGTAATGCTTACTAGCCTATATTCAAAAGTCTATGAAATTGCCCTTTAAAATTATTCACTCTTGTTCAGGTGTTGGAACAGCAGTAGAAGCTGTTTAAGTAGCTGACATCAAATGATCGCTGTTTTGATGCTCCCCTGGGACCTATGGAGATGTTCTTATCATCATAAGTCACAGAGTAGTGATTTCATTCTGGTTCTGATAGAAATTGGACCTGGTTCTGATGGGGGTTTGTTCCTGATTGTGATAGAGGGTTCTCCTGGATCTGATGAAGATTTGTACCTGGTTCTGAGAGTTTGGACCTGTTTCTGATGGATGCTTGTACATGGTTCTGGTGCAGATTTGTTCAAGGTTCTTATGGAGATTTTTGCCTGGTTCTGGTGGAGTTGGGACCTGGTTTTGATTAAGGTTTCCTCCTGGTTCTGAGGACGATTTGTACAAGGTTCTGATGGATGTTTCTTCCTGGTTCTGACAAAGTATGGACCTGGACTTGATAGACGTTTGTACCTGGTTCTGATGATGAATTTTTAGAAGGTTCTGATGGAGATTTTTTTCCTGGTTCTGATGGATGTTTCTTTCTGGTTCTGATTAAAATATTTAGAAGGTTCTTAAACAGATTTTTTTCTGGTTCTGATGAAGTTTGGACCTGGTTCTTATAGAGGTTTCTTCCTGATTCAGATGGAGTTTGGATCTGGTTTTGATGGTGATCTGTATCTGGTTCTGGTGGAAGTCTGTATCTGGTTCTGATGGATGTTTCTCCTTGGCTGTGATAGAGTTTGGACCTGGTTCTAATAGTGGGTTCCTAACTAGCCCTGATGGGGAATTCCTCTTGGTTCTGATGGAGTTTGGGTCTAAATCTGATGGAGTTTGGACCTGGTTCTGATGGAGGGTTTTTAACTGGTTCTGATGAAGAATTCCGCCTTGTTCTGAAGGAGATTTGGATCTGGTTTTGGTGGAGTTTTATTACTGGTTCTGATAGGTTTGACCTGGTTCTGATAGACTTTGACCTGGTTCAGATGGAGTTTTGTACATGGTTCTGCTGAAGATTTGTACCAGGTTCTGATGGAGTTTGGACCTGGTTCTTATAGATATTTCTTCCTGCTTCTGATGTAGATTAGATCTGGTTCTGATGAATGTTTCTCCTTGGCTCCGATAGAATTTGGACCTGGTTCTGATACAGGTTTGTATCTGGTTCTGATACAGGCTTGTACCTGGCTCTGATGGAGAGTTTTTCCTGGTTCTGATGGAGATTTCCTCTTGGTTCTGATGGAGTTTTGGTCCGGTTCTGATTGAGATTTGTTCCAGGTTTTGATAGAAGGGTCCTACCGATTCTGAAGGAGATTTGGACCTGGTTATGGTGTTTTCTTCCTGGTTCTGATAGGTTTGACCTGGTTCTGATACACTTTGGACCTGTTTCAGATGGAGGTTTGTACATGGTTCTGATGAAGATTTGTACCAGGTTCTGATAGAGATTTATTTCTGGTTCTAATGGACGTTTTTTCCTGGTTCTGATAGAGTTTCAGTCTGATTCCGATGGATTTTGGACGTGGTTTTGATGGAGGTTTTCTAACTGGTTCTATTGGAGAATTCCTCCTTGTTCTGAAGGAGCTTGGGTCTGGTTCTGATAGAGATTTGTTCCAGGTTCTGATGTGCTAACAGCCTATATGCAAAAGTCTATGAAATTGCCTTTTAAATTTAAACACTGTTGTCTAGCTGTTGGAACAGCAGTACATACTGTTTAAGTACTCAACACAAAATGGCCGCCATGCAGTTGCCTCCTATGAAGATGGTCAAAGGGCGAGGGGTTGGGTCAGCTTTAGGCCATAGAAATAAATGAAAATGAATGGAAGTCAATGGAAAGTACTCAAAAAGATATTTGCATTTAGAGCTTCATGTGATTTCTGAGAAATTTTAGTCTGACTTTAAATCGTCTCACAGGACAGAAACACCACTTAATGATCTGCTCTCAACCGCTGACTCGGGTGATTCTGCTGTTTTTAATTTACTTGATCTAACTGCTGCTTTTGACACAGTGGACCATGATACTTTAGTTCTTTGGTCTAAAGGGCAAGGTCCTGAATTGTTTTCACTCCTACCTGTCTGGCAGAAGCTATTCTGTCCAGCTGGGTCAGCTTTATCCTCTAAGGCTCCTCTGTTTTCCCTTTATGTTCTTCTTCTAGGGCCCATTTTTAAACAGTACATTTTGTTTTTTCATTGTTTTGTGGTTGATGTACAAATCAATCTGCCGCTAAAAGCATGTGAAATCTGGTCAGTAGGAAACCTATTGAAAGGACATTCGGATGGAGCTTAACTTTCTTTTCTTGAATGGAAATAAGATGAAGGTGATAGTTTTGGGGAAAGCTGATCTGTTAACAGAGTGTAGCAGTTCATGTGATCCTTTAAAATCTTTCAGCCGTTAGGAATTTTGCGGGTATTTCTTTTGGTAACTCTTTTTCAAATTTTGTCAAAATAAATTTTTTTAATATCTGTTTTTGTCAAATGAGTGAAAGTCCTCTCACTGTATATTATGAACACAGAGAATTTTGCTTTTAGATATTGGATAGTCCAAGACGGAATTCTTTACTCACCATAAACAGTACGGCGTTTGGCAGCTCCTCCAGAGTTACCATTTCATGTTAGTTACCCTCCCATCATTTCTGTCCTGGTCTGTCTTGCCAGTTTAGCCCAATGACCATGTATGGATAGGTTTTGGCAGTTATGAAAGACTCTTTCTATTTAGGGTGATGCATTGAACAATGCTCTGTGAGATATTCAAAGCTTAGGATACAGCAAATAAAACAAGGATTTTTATCTGTATTTAACATTAAATAGAACAGAAAGCCAGGTCAGGTGAATCATACATAACAAAAACAGATATTTAAAAAATCAGAGTTGATTCCGGTCATTTCCACTCTTGGTGAAACTGTCCCACGGTTTACAAATTGGTTGTCATCAGATAATGAGCATATTGATTAATTTTCCTAGTCTATTGGCCCCATGCTGCTTTTCAACTTATCTGCTTTACCCCCTGTATCTTCCCAAGTGTCGTCTTTTCCCCACAAATTTCTAACATTCGTGTATCATTCCATCTTCAGGCCTTCCCCTTCAGTCTCTTCATCTGCGTTGTGTTACTAAAGTCTGACCAGTGGAGGTATGTACATTTCACAGCACTGCAGATTTGCTGCGATTATAAGCATTGCTTCTTGGCAGGATATCAGGAAACACAAGAGGTGTTTCCTGATATCCTGTTATTTCCTGAAAATAACTGATAAAAGTTGATAAAGCTTAAAAAAATGGTTTGCAGCCACATCTGACTTTATGGCTTAAGCTATGTGCAATAATACCTACAGCTAAAATCATCATTTTGCGCTTGCTTTTAATCACCTCTGACGATGGTGTTGAATAACAATCAAGCCATCTTAACTTTTTTGCTACAGGATTAGTAGATTAGTTTTAGACATGCTAAAAATCCTGTTTGCACTGAACAGATACCAGATTAGTCCTAAATAAGAGCTAACCGGCTTTTTATGTGCCGGTTACAGTCGATAGAACAAATATCTATTCACTGCCGATTTTGCAGGTCTTCTCACTTGCAAAGCATGTAGAAGTCTTTCATTTTTATCATAGGTACTCTTCAACTGTGAGCGACGGAATCTAAAACAAAAATCCAGAAAATCACATTGTGTGATTTTTAAGTAATTAATTAGCATTTTATTGCATGACATAAGTATTTGATCACCTAACAAAAAGTAAAAATCCCAGCTCTCACAGGCCTGTTAGTTCTTCTTTAAGAAGCCCTTCTGTTCTCCACACATTACCTGTATTAACTGCACCTGTTTGAACTCGTTCTCTGTACAAAAGACACCTGTCCACACACTCAATCAAACAAACTCCAACTTCTTCACAATGGCCAGAAAATCACATTGTGTGATTTTCTGGATTTTTGTTTCAGACTCCATCACTCACAGTTGAAGAGTACCTATGATAAAAATTAAAGACTTCGACATGCTTTGCAAGTGGGAAAACCGTCAAAATCGGCAGTGTATGAAATACTTGTTCTCCCCACTGTATGTGCAATTAGGCTGCTCTTTATGCAGATTTATGTTATGCCAAGCTGTCGCATGGCAAAGCAAAACAATTTTTATAACTTAAGGAATCTTGACGTAACAGACAAATCCATTAAGTTAGTTCAACCGACTAATATTATCACCATGTTTGACACGTTCATCATTTAGTTTGTAAAATATCCATAGCTGCTATTAACTTTTTGTTTGTCAGTTTATACATATATAACGCCTAATGCTGGTAGTTTCAAAAAAGTAAGTCATTTTTTCCCCAAGTCAAGATAAAGGTATTTTTTAACATTTGATTCAACATCCAAAAGTCTGTTAAAAGGCTGATTTATATTGTTTTGAAAATTGATTGTTTATATTTACCGTATTAGAAATATAAATAGGTATTTATGACCAGAATGTTAATAATAATAATAATAATAATCATCAAGCAAGTTGCCTTTTTGTTTTTGTAATCACTAAACCATTTTGTAAATTCACATGTAAAACCTTTGTTCTCAGTTTTAAATAGTACAAATGTTCAAATTTAAGGTATAAAGGACAACATAATGAACAAAGCACAGTGTAGTAAGTAACTAAAAGAGTGTTGTAAGGGAAGAGGAAATGCTTTTATTTTGGAATTTTTATCTGGAAGCATCCTTGTAAACTCTTCGTTAACAGCAAGAGAATGTCTAAGCAGAGGTTGTGCGTTTTCGTTGTCAGTTATTTTGACTGAAAAGGCAAAATAAATCCTGTCTTAATCTTTTTTGACCCGTCAATTTATTTTTTATTATGATAATAGTTAAACAGTCAATAGCATTTTCATTCATGTTAATTTATATTCAGTCTGAACAAGCTGAACAGAGAATCCGTATCAAACAGATAAATACTTTTAACTTTTTCTCAGCAGTGACAAAAAACACTGACTGTGGTCCCAGTAACTACCTACTTTATAAACAATGAAATTAAACGATTGCATCTAAAATATTAACAGATTATCTGCTGTGACCTGAATGCACAATCTCACAAATTTTTCCTGGTCTGCATGGACCCGAATTGAGCATCTGCTTGTGCCTAATCAAATGTCTTGAGTGGGATTGCTGCAGAGGCTACTGTCATGAGGTTTTTGATTTTTACCTCGAACACTCAACTTCTCGTGGCTGTCTAGCTGTTGTTCCTGAGGCTGAATATGCGCTACGCCGGCAAATAATGACTGAATTACAAGCGCCATTTTAGCCAAACCATTGAAATTTCTCCAAATATATTGATCAAAAGTCAGCAAGACTCTCCGAACGAAGGGTTTTTTGATCCCAACAAGCACTCTGCTACAGTGCCCCCATGGTAGCAAACAGCTAATTAACATGCTAACTCACCACCAAGTGGTCAAGGATGTGAATTACAATCTGTCAAAATGACAGATGGCCTCTAGATTTTTCTGTCACCATTTAAAAAAACGGTCAAAAATGGAAAATATTTACTTAATGTGACCCCTGAAGCTAAATTATCTAAAGGTATTTAATAAGTTGTAAAGCTACAGCTAACAAGAACAGATTGTTATGAGCCATTGACAGCACATAATCCCAAAATATCAATAGTCAATAATCAACCACATCCTTTCACAATAAAATATGTGCAGCCGCTGCCGTCCGTAGCTCATGTACCAGCTTCCTTTCACTCTTCAGTACATGAGATAAAAACTGTTAGTAAGACTCAGGTCTCAGGTCCAAGTCAAGTGAAGTCTTTAGGGCACAAATCTAAGTCAAGTCTGAAGTATTTTATCTCTTGCAACTTAAGTGTGACTTAAGCTAGTGTCTCAAATTCAAGTCGTTGTTATGTATGACATTTCTGCATAACCTTAAAATTTATAGTAGATATATATTATAGCCTGATATTTTCCTTAGGCATAGTACATCAGATATAAGTCATGAATCCGCTTGTTTTTCCTTAGGCATGTAAATGTGCTTTCCTTATTTAAGGCTTTTTCAACAGATAAAGGTCATAGTGGTGTTCTGATGAAGGTTAATTCCATGTGCGCTAGAGTTAATCTGGTAGAAAGAATTCCAGGTTGTAGTCAAACTACAAAAGAGATAATTGTCATTGTAAGATGATTTGATGACATTTCCATCATGATGTTTTATTGATTATGATGGCCAGTGCCACATTGGGGTACTGTCGGAATACTGAAAAGGAATAAAAGGGGTTTTAGAAAAGTGAGATTGGTTGAATCATACCAAAGTATTATATTTTTATTATATTCAACTCTACTCAACTAAACTCAGTAACGCTAAACTCTAAAACCTAAAATTCCTGAGTATATGGCAGAGACCTCTTAAATATTTCATGCTTACCTGCAAGAAAATATTTGCCTTCAAATGTAACCTATTAATTATTCAGACTGGCATATTGCCAGGTGCATACAAACAAATTATGAAATTTGATGGTGTGAAATTATTTATGAGAATAATTCCTGTATCATATGTGATACCATCTGAAAATTGGTAAAAAACAAAAGATCAAATTCAGAATAATATGCACTGATTCTTTACTGGTATCTTTACCTTCGTGAACATGCACACAGATGCAGGCAAGAGTAGAATGTAAAATACTTTTAACAAGCATTAAACGAATTTTGTTTAATTGAGACACATAAACACTAAAATAAAATTAAAGAACAAGCCAGCTTTACCTAGATAATGATAAAATATGAGTGAATCAACATTGAAATATCTTTAGGCAGAAATAAATATAGCATGACATTTAAATTATACAAAAAGTGGTCAGTGATTTACATGTTGAATCAATGTTAGGTTTTCAACCATAACTGATTTTATATCAATGTTGATTTAACCATCATCTAAAGGGTAATCTACATGTACATTTGTGTTGATTTTATATTGAATCAAATCGATTACAAAATCAATATTGATTCATATACATTTGACATTAAAATATAAAATTTTTCCAAAGCCTTTGTGAAGCCAATTAGAAAAGTTTAGTTTTTCACCAATGAGTTTCTGCTGATAGGTCTACATCATAACATACCATTACAAGTTTCTTCAATTAGTACTGGTGTTAAACACACAATATTGTTGGCAGACGGTGGGTATTATGTCGTTCAAAATTATCTTACATTACCATATTTCCAAAAACGGGTGAACGCAAACTTAAAAATGACAACATGGCATAAATATTCAATTCTATTTAGGAAAACAGTCATAAACATAGTCATAGACAGCCAGCAACTTGTCCCTGAGCAACAGATGTGGGTAATATGGCGACAAATACCATTTGTGATAAGGGCGACACCACATGCCTTTTCAGAGATTAAAATAACCAGATAAGGCAATTGATAGCACAAGGTTCAATGTCATAGCTCTAAAAGTGTCACCATGGCTTTGAGAGATCTCTACAATCTTTAAATTTCTTTCTGTAAAGAGGTTGGGGGTCTTACTGCCAACGTTATCAATGACCAGTTAACCAGGCAAGGGTGTCCACAGTACCAACCGACCAACATCAAATGGCAATAAAAAAAATCCCAACCTCCCACATTCCACTGACATATTAGACAAAAACAAATTATGGTCCACAGGCCAAAAGCAGTCAATTTGGTTGTCAATATAAAAGCATTTGTGAATAAGAAGCACTGCTCTACCACTGATCTGAACCCCAAATTACTCTATGAACGCTGTAACCCTTCTATGGATGGGTAAATGCAGAGGACACATACAGGATACCCAGCTACAGCTCATTGCAGTACGTGCAGCAACACAAAACAGAGGGAGGTCCAATATATATATTCAAAACAAGGTCTGTAATTTCGTAGAACTATAGGGAAACTCTGTAGACAACAATGCAATAATAGGCTGAAGTGGCAAGTCATTCAATCTGTAAATATATTTGACTCCTTTATAACTGACAGAACAACATTGTCCATGCCATAACAGGGTCCATGGGTTTAAGCCTTGTACTGTATGAACCAGGGAAACAGTGTGCGTTGGGGTAACCTAAGATTGACTCTGATACGCTTGACTCGGGTTTGGGTCACTTTGGTTTCTTGGGATGCCTCCCTCCCGCTCTGGCGTATAACAAAGCCACTTCTTGACAGTTTTGCTGTAGTCCTTCTCAGTCAGCTTTGGGTCAAACTGCTGAGCAGCAGCTGAAGGACACACAAATAAGAGTGAGGAAAATAGAGTGTATATCCGATACAATTCCTTCTATCCCCTCCTATGTCCAGCTTTTGGTGTGTGTGCACAAACTGTCACACCCAGACATTACATTCCGTCTGTCAATGAATGGAGAAATGCATACCACAAACATCGATGACAAGGGTAGTGACGCAAATTGTGATTGGCTGGAATGAGATGATGTTTGAAGATGTACGATGATGAGAGCGCCCATTACTTCACATGAGTGTGATTTTTAACAAAAGCTACAGTCAGCATCCAGTTAGAGGTGACTGGAAAGAGGAGCAAATGCCTAACCGGACTCCATCTAGGCAATGTATCCATGCACCTCTAAAGCTTACCAATTACATTGTCCTTTGTTCATTCTTATAGCTTGGACTTTCGCCATCACTTTCTTCCATCCTAACACTTTTTTAAAATTTTTGCATGTTGTACTGCCCTGGGCTGTATCCTGACATCCCTGTAGAAACTAATAGTTACATTTCACTATAGTTTAGGAGTAGAAAAATAATCTGAACAATAATAATCTGCAGTCAAACTAACTAATATGTCCTAATCATTAAGGAGTTGCATCCCCATCTCTCAAAACATGACTGTAACTGAAATAGTACAGTATCATACCACTACTTGTACTTTGTCGCTGCGGATCCTGCAGTTGCTTGACACAGTAGGAAATACACAAAGCAGTAATGTTATTAGCAAATTACACTATTGTAACTTCCCATGTGAGAAAATGTTTGATTTCCATTTAGCTGGTTTCTCTAGATTTAATGCATTGCTCTGAACCAGGGATAAAATAAATAGATGGAAGCAAAATGCACTGCCCCAATTATCAAAATGTCATAAAGACAATGCGAGGCAATACAGAAATTATAAACATCTCAAAATATTATGTCATTAAAACTGTCATGCTATGAGAGTTGAGGTTGGACCAACGTGCAGAAGGAGAAGCCAGGAGCCAGGCGGTTGCATGTAAGTTCATGTTTTAATCTGTCTACTCAAAGGTTAGGTGGGAAAACCAGAAACAGAAATGTACCCAACACAGGCCAGAAAAAACAAACATGGCCAGGACCAGAAAACAGAAACAAAGGTCCACAATCCAGGCGGGCAACCAGTGGTCGTCCTGTACAGTCAGAGTTAAGGCGCATGGACCGCCAGTCGTTCCATGCAGACCCAGAGTTCAGGGCGGAGAACCAGAATGAAGACCCCGGCAATGTCCAGGAGGCAGGCAACAGTGGTAGAGGCGGGGTCCAGGCAGCCGGTGGAAGCGCCGGACATACTCCCATTGTCTTGGTGATGTCGTCGAAACCACCGACACACCCAAGACCAGCTCGACAGAGCAGAGGATCCTATAAGTTCCCACGCCCCATTCAAAATGAGGCCCGGAATTGAGGTCTGCAGCGGTGCTCTGGTAACCTATGACGGGGTTGCCAAGGCACGGCAGATGAGGGTAGTGTGTCCTTGCACTCCTCACGGACAGGAACATGGAGAGGAAGGGCTCTCCCTCAAGCTCCTCCTGACCAGGAACCGAATCAGGCAGCGACACGTCCATACACCCCACAGGAACAGCTGTAGGTTGGGGCTCTTACTTGAGCCACTCAGGAATGGGAACAGACTGTGGCTCCTCCTCGAGCTACACCCGAACAAGAGCAGAGTGCGGCTCTACCTTGAGCCACGCAGGAACAGAAACAGACTCCTCGAGCCACACCGGAACAGGAGTAGATTGCAGCTCTTTCTAGAGCCACGCAGGAACAGACTGCAGCTCAATCTCGAGCCACGCCAGAACAGGGGTTTAGGCCAAGAGTGGTGGCAGACTACCCACGACGTCCGGACCCCCTGGAATCAGGGGGGCCGATCTCAATTACAGCCCACTGCCTTTTCCCATCTCAGCAGACTCTGGGGGAAGACGTTCCCCCACTCCTTCAGCCAGTCCAAGAGCTGGTTTACCATCTCCAGACGTTGCCAGGGAGAGCTGCTGGAAGTCAAAAGGCGTGAGCTCTGACTCAAACCCCTGCTGCCTTCTCGCTTGGTCCATATGGTCGGTTCGTATTGTCATGCTGTGAGAGTTGAGGTTGGACTAACGTGTGGAAGGAGAAGACAGGAGCCAAGCGGTTGCAGATAAGTTCAAGTTTTAATCTGTCTACTCACAGGTTAGGCGGGAAAACCAAAATTTTCGCCAGACTGCAGACTGATCATTGACAGGCGAACTACAATGACCACGACAGACTTGGACAAGACTGAACCCCACAAACCCAACAAAGAACACAAAGGGCTCTAAATACAAACTGAGAGAGCAGGGAGAACCAATGAACTGGGGGATAAAACAATCAAGGAAAATACAGAGCAGGTGAGATTATTAAACAGAGGCCAGACCAGGAAATGAGCAACAACACAAACACAAGCACGGGCACAGACGGCATGACAGAGACTACTTGATAACTCACCATTATAAACTTAATCAGTTAGCGATTGTCGGTAGTTGTTAGCAACAAGATCTACAAAGGGGAAATGCAAAATGAGTTGTGACTCAAACGTGATGGAAATTGTATAGAGTGCTCAATATAAAAGCATTATGTACAACGTCACATTTGTTATTGTGACATTGCTTGCAAGTTGTGAAGGCTTTGGGTTTTTGTAGTGGGCTTGAGTTTAACTTACAATGCATACACAATGTAAATTGATGTCTTCTGTTTCATGCATGATGCCAACTAGCTCCTCACAAGAACACCAATCTGGGTTCACTTACTGTTATTTTGATCAGGAGTCTGTAACTCTTCCAAATAGCTGCAGATCATGCCATCCAATGAATCTTAAAAAGGTAAGCCAGGGTGAGAACTGAAGATGCTACAAATCATGTTTAAACAGTTATCCAGTTGACATTTTAACATTCATAGCAACCGACCATTCACTGTAGGCTCTAGACCTAGTGGACACACAAGTGGAGGCTTGCCAGATTTTAGCACCTTACCAGACTTGCTCGATTTTAGGGTCCGTCCTACAGCATTTTAGTTTGCATGTTATTCACAATGTATATATTTTGGGCCAAAACTACAGTACAGACCAAATGTTTGGACACACCTTCTCATTCAAAGAGTTTTCTTTATTTTCATGACTATGAATATTGTAGCTTCACACTGAAGGCATCGAAACTATGCATTAACACATGTGGAATTATATACTGAACAAAAAAGTGTGAAACAACTGAAAATATGTCTTATATTCTAGGTTCTTCAAAGTAGCCACCTTTTGCTTTGATTGCTCTGTTGGCATTCTGTTGATGAGCTTCAAGAGGTAGTCACCTGAAATGGTTTTCCAACAGTCTTGAAGGAGTTCCCAGAGATGCTTAGCACTTGTTGGCCTTTTTGCCTTCACTCTGCGGTTCAGCTCACCCCAAATTATCTCGATTGGGTTCAGGTCCAGTGACTGTGGAGGCCAGGTCATCTGGCACAGCACCCCATCACTCTCCTTCTTGGTCAAATAGCTCTTACACAGCCTGGAGGTGTGTTTGGGGTCATTGTCCTGTTGAAAAATAAATGATGGTCCAAGTAAACGCAAACCCGATGGAATAGCATGCCGCTGCAAGATGCTGTGGTAGCCATGCTAGTTCAGTCAGATGTAATTTGTTTTTTTACTGTGCAGCAGTGAGCAGTTTCAAGAGTGCCACTATAAAATAAATGCATGCATCAATACCTGGGAAACCAACTTTAGGTTTTGCTTTTGGCATTGCCACTCGAGTGGTCATCTGAGTCCGAGTGCACATACTGCTGATTTGTCCTAAATAAAGCAATACACATGTAATAAATGTTCTTATGATACTACACTTACTAGTCAAGGATACAGTCTGAATACATAGGCCCTCAGGCCACTTTGAGTTATTGGTTTAGCAGTACTTCTAAACTATTGCTCTGCTGTTCTAGTTCCAACACCCTTTGGAGAGTTTTGCTTTACCAAAGTAAGCAATGTACCTGGATCTTCTTTTCTGGTGGAGATCTCCTTCATCCTCAGATTCTCTAGCCGGTGTTTGGAGTCTCTGCCTGCTGGTGTCTCAGGCCCCGGCAGCTTGCCGACACCTGGGTTGTGTCGGGCCTCTGCTTGGGGGGTGGTGTGTCCCGGGGTCTTGGGCCTCTGGGTCCATGGCTGGATCTGCTCAGGCGTGGCCTGTGGGCTCGTCGCTGCAGCTCCCTGGGGCTTCTGCACTGTCGCTGCTGGGTGGTTCCCCTGGGGCTCTCCACTGCTCTTCTCTGGGGGGGTTGTGGTAGTCCCGGCGGTGGTTCTCCTGGGGTTTCTGTGCTTTGGGGGCCTTTAGATGTCTGTGGCTCGGATCTCCTCAGTGTCCGTCCAAGGACCATGGGGCAGGCCTGTGGGTCCTCACACTCGCTATTGCATATTTTTGTGGAGAAACCTTTTATACAAAAGCGCGTCCACACCCATACTGACAGGTGTTAAGCTTCAGGTGTTGACAGATTCACAGAAGTTCTATATTGGGCTGCACCTCTCACTAAGTACATTTTACATTCAGAATTACTGTGTACTATTTTGTTAAAAAACAACAACAACAACAAAAAAAAACAGCTGCAGGTGTATAAGCAAGCAGGGTGTAATCTTGTATTCTCTCCATCCTTCTTTCTCTCCTCCACTCTTTCCTCCTTTTCTCCCCTTTTTCCCTTTTTCCCCCCATCTCTCTCTTTTTTGAGCGTCTTTTTTCCTTTTTATTTCAGTCTCCGTGTCCGTAACAATTGAAATATTCCCAAAGAAGTTTATAATAAAGTTTATTTTATAAATATCAAGCAGAGCTTTAAAGCATTAGCTGTGATGCTCTGCTTGTGAAAGTAAATATGTTGGGCAATTTTTTGGCACTCAGACAACAATTCTGAGCGATACTCTGCCGGACAGGACACGGTAAAAAAAAAAAAGATTCTATAGCAGAAGTTGGACACATAGTTGAGGTATACTTCGTCTCTCGTCTTTTGGCGTTATCAAGGGTCTCTGGAAAGAGCAGAGGGAAAATGCCTATTCACACATCTTGCAGTCCAGTGTTTAACCAAAAAATAAAATAAAAATCACAACCGTGTGAAGCGCTCTTATCATACGTCATATCATCATCTCACTCTGGCCAATCACAATGATTTCAATGATTGTGTTTACACAAAACATCAAAGCTGGACATAGGAGGGACTAGCACCCCATAAAATATGTATATACTGTATACTTGGTTTTACATAACCAACTAAACCAACTGTGTCATCTGTGATCTCATGTCCCAATAGGTGAACATACTTGAAAATAAGCATATATTGCGAAAAATTATCTAGGAAACTCTCACAAGCTCGCAGGACATTATGAGCTTGTAAAACAGCTGTGTATTTGTTGCACCAATTACTCACCACACTTAGTAAGGACACGTACATCCTTATCAATTCATCATCTGGTTGCATTCCATCTCTAAGGGCTTTTTTGAGGATTATGTGACCATACGATCCTACAAAGCCAAAGTTCACTACACACATTGCAGATTTTGGGCAGCCAAACAAGTTATTTGTGCACGTGATATTGTACTAATTTAATTAATGAGGTAATTTATGCCCCGAAATCTGACCTTTGTAGTGCAGTGTATCAATACTAGTTACTGCACTTTGACTTTGGCTTGGAATTTGGTAGGGCAGTATGATTATACTGCTAAAGGAAGTATCGTTATTGCAATGGCACCATCTCCGTCTGGAGAAAGAAGAAATTTGCGCTTGATATAGCCAAGTTTTCCTGTCTCTAGATCTTCTTGCAAGCCACTGATCTTGTATGTACCAATAGATGATGATTCACAGGGATACATGTAGTATTTCTGTTTGTGTCTGTACATTCTGTAAATTATATATACACCTTTATCTGATTTAACAATATTCTCTACTAATGCAAGTCCATCTCCAACCTCAACACAATTGTCTCCTTTCTCTGTGGTTAAGATAAACCGATGAGTGGAGACCTTCCTGTGCTGTTGTGAAGAAATAAACCGTGGAGGGACAGGACCATCAATGTGGAGGTTATGCAAAATTGGATCAGGTGTGGGAGATGAGGATCCAACATGTGGAATTTCAGATAACCTTTTAACTACCTGTTGTAGTGCCTGATGTGGTTTGCGTAGAAGATGCTTAATTTGACGAAGACAGGGATTTCTGAGATATTATCTAGAGTGCAAAACGTCCTGTTTTCCACAGCCAAATGAATAAGCTGGTATACGTTGTACACAATTTAATCTTTTCCATACAAAGCCCCAAAGTGTTCAACAAAAGAAACCATCAACTTGTGCGCAAAGGCTAACATTTCCTCAGAAATACTAGGGGACAGCAACAAGTACATTCCAACAGAAAACAATAAAAAGTTGTCGTACAGTTCACTGGGGAGAATAATCCTTCAAAACAACAGGATCCCAATAAAAGATGAAAGATTGCAAATCAGTAGCTTTCCAGCGATCTATCTGTGACAGTTCCCTTGGTTTACGGTTAAATTCACAAGGCATGTAGGAATGTAGCTTTAGCAGTTTGTCTGAAATGGATTCCACAGTTGGGAAGGAACCCTTGTTGCCAAATGTTTCCCCTTTAACCATATATTAAGCAGTTTCCTTGTAACTTAGAGATAACAGAGATGCATCTAATCATTTGGAAACATAGAAACCAGCTTAACTAAACCAGATAAAGGGCTCTTCCCAATGTGATGTCCCTCATCATCCATGTCTGAGATACTGGAGTCTGTCCTAAGTCTGACTTTTGTTTTATGATATGTAATTTTGTTCCTCCATACACCCTCCTGAAAACACTTGTCACAACCCGAACAGCCATTAAATGCTTTGGTCTACTTAATATAAGCTCTAGCTGGGGCATCGCAAATAAAGGAAGAAATCTGTACATTAAATTTCTCGTCATTATAAATAATGCCATTAGACAGTACATTCTGAAGATCTTTGACAAACTACTCCAGGTATTCAAAAACACTCTTTGGCTTGCTTAGACCACAAAAAATGCCAACAACAAATGGGGACTTTGTGTTGTCACATTTGAGACATCAAAGTATGGGCCAGAACAGAAAAGGCGGCAACAAGATCTGTACTCTCTAAACAGAGATGGGTTATTATCAAATGTACATAAATTTTGCATATTTCCTTGGCCATAATGGGTCTTCTTTTTGTAGTGCTGTTGTCTTGAAATGGCCTGTGATTCTGGAAAAAAAGAAAAAGATAAAAAAGGAGATGGGGGGGTTTTGATTAATGTGCTGCATTGCAATGTGCTAGGTGAAACAAGCTGAAACATTGCATAATTGTACATTTGGATCAACATCAAGCGAGCTCATTATTATAATATAATATTGTTATTGTTCATTGTAAAATACCAGTATAACCAAACGTCTAACTGTAACTATAGCAGGACCAATGCAGTCTCAGACTTCACAAAACGCACGACCAAACTTGACCGTCATACTTCAGAATGGCAATAAGCAAGAGAACCCATTATTTCCTAATGCCTTCTTAAGACTTTGTCTTTAATTGATCAATTAATTGATCGGTTATTCATGCATTGCAGCGCCTCAATTTCCTTCTCATGCCAGCGCTTAAAGTAGACCTTTTCGTTGTCCGATGAGCTAACCCCTCCCTCCTACTATCCCATGTCTAAAGGGATTGCTCAATCCAGCTCTCCATCTAACGGGTCCGGACTTCCCTAAACCTGAAAGATCTTACTAAGCAGGTTTACTGAAAGTTCTGTTTAAGCTGGTGTCGGGAAATGTCTCGCCTAGCCTCTGACAGCCTTCTTCCAAAAGTCTTGCCCTTCTTCAACTGGAGGTCCGGGCGACCGAGTAGCCTATCGCAGTCATCCACACCTTCGACAGTCACTTTTGTTCACGGCTGCTCATTCCCTAATTTACAACTGGCTCTTGGTATATGGGCTAGGTTAATTTTAGTAGCTCAGCACAAGCCCCAAGGGCGCTGTTTTAACAAACTTGACTAAGGCAACCTATAAAAACCTCCTAAAATATCTTGGAACCAGGCAACAAAACTTTTTACCACCAATGAAAAACCAACAATACGGCGACTCAAATAATTGAATGTCCACGATTTTACTAGAATTTTATATGCTTTCTTTAATTAGTAACGCTTTTGCAGGGGTCAGTAACAGCTTAAATTCGGCAACACAAAATAATTTCAATAATAGAAAGGAATCAATCAACTCAACTTGTCTTTCCCTGATGCTGAAACTAGTGGGTTTGGAGAGGCTTTGAAGACGTGGCTCATCCATGCACCTGATGGAGAAGAATTCTTCTGGTAACAACAAGTGGTTTCTTGAAGGGAATACGACTTAATCTTCAGTTTTCTTCCTGTAAGTGGCATGCACTGATGCTCCAGGCTTTGATGGTTAAGCAGGATCTTTGTTGTTATTTGTCTCTGAAGACAGTAGTTTCCAGAGGCTGAAGAGTTGAAGGAAACCCAGGGACATAAATGAAGTTGATTCAGGACTTCCAGAAGCCTGAAACTTAGAGCAATCAGCTGTTCACCGATCAAGTTCACTTCTGTTGTCTGGATAAAAAGGCTTTAGATTAAATCAGATTCTTAATTTTGAGGCACAGTCCTTTCTGGGCAAACGGGTTGATCCTCTTTTTAATGCAGTCGATCAGTGGGGCTGTGTCTCTGTTCCTTTTCCATCCAAGCTTACTTTCTCCGTCCGAACGTTTTCGCTGGTCTTCTGCGAAGAAACAACCCCGTTTCTGCTCTCAGCATTGTTTTTATATCGCTTGATGCCTTCACCGGTCAGGCCCTTATTAGGCTTCTTAGTTATTGCGCAACCTATTCAGCTCAGCTTCTTGATTATTGCTCAATACTTTAGTCATGGTCATTGTGACCTACTGATTCTGTTTCTCAGCCTTGGAGATGCCAATAATAGCCATGCTGGTCTGTAGTCACATCCTCCCGTCGCTGTCAGCATGCAGCTGGCTCTCGTCACTCCTAGTCATCCTACAGTTCTTTCCCTAATCTGCTCAGTTTTAGACTTTACACAGTATTACACATTCCATTCTTCAGCTTTCAGCATTTACTTTAAAACACAGTAGCAAAACCATCACTTCATTCTTTTTATTCATGCTTTACAAATGATTAATGTTATATTTCTTTCATATATAGCTGATTGAGAATGTCAAACCTTAATGTTTTTCCTCTAATTCTCAGTTCTTAACTACATCTCAATCATACATCTTTTAACTTGTTAATCAAAGATTGCTAATTTTATTTAATACATGTGAAAGAGTGTAAAATCATCATACATCATTTCTTTGCATATACTTGTTTATATTTTTGCAAAAGATAAGACAGATAACGTGGCAGATTATACGTGGCTCCACACAGGCCTCTCCAGTCTCTCAGCTCCAGAATATGAGAATATGCTTGTTTCATTCCCCACTGCTTCAACTGTGTGTTTTACTAATTATTGCATGGATTACACATAAGGATATAAGGATATTTATTGTAACTTGTATGGAGTTAACTGTGAGCAGTTACTAAATGTTGCATGGATTACATGGAAAGAGCTCACCTTATTTTGACACCCCCTTCTTGAGATCAGACTGTATCCATGCCTAAAGTCCAAAAAGTCAGAGAAAATCAAGGTCTGTATCATAAACACACAAGGAGAGTGTCAGGTTTAACCAACCTAACAATATTTATAACAACACAAAAAGAAAAGAGAGACAAAGTATTAGTTCCTTTAACTCGCTTTGCGAGGAGAGACAGTCAAGATTTGCTCAGTTACAGATCTCGCACCGCTCTGAAGCCTATCCGACCGCTTCCTCTTTTTATTGTCTTTCGGGGGTCCCTAGTTTACAAAAACATTGTTCTCTAAAGGATGGGGGAAAACAACAACTGCATCGTAAACAGGTCATAAACAGCTTTATACATTAACAACACATTTCCCACAGTCTCCTACAACTGGTAGGGTCAGTTGTGACTTTTGTTGAGTGTAATCAGCCTTCATCTTTATGACCTCCTCAACTGGACTGCTTCCTTCTCTGCTAGTTCAGCTCCATTTATGATCTTTGCCTGCAGACAAACTCACACATCCTTTACTCACACATACATCATGAAAGGTTATAAGATCAAATAGTCAAGTAGGAGAAAATATAAGATAAATCTATATTCAATTATTCCAACATTTCCCCCCTGTATATCTTATATCTGCTCATTTTCTCATATCACTTAACAGCCACGTCTGTCAAATTTTGTAACTGTAAGTTTATCTTCATGAGTACAAAGACAAGAGGCACTTACTGACATTTAAATCACATAATCATATAGAAATGGATCTGCATACAGGTCAGAAATGTGGTCAGTCCCATCCTCGTCATCTTCATCATCCTGATGTTTAAATAACGGATAGAGTTGTGTAACTCTGCTTTCCATAGGAGAAATAGCTGTGGTGATAAGACGGTTAAACAGAGAACGGAGACAGGGTATACAGCAACATCCACACAATGTCAAAATTTCAGCAAACACTGCAAAGGAAATTATTACTCATGATACTAAAATGTTATACTTCCCAAACATATCCAGCCAGAAGTCCCACATCGAGGCGTCTACTACATAATGCTCTTTCATTTTGCCATTTAGAGATCTCAAACCTTCTATGGCTTTCGTTAGGCTGCCATCAGCCAGCAGCAGTGTTGTTAGGTATGAATGTGCAAAGTTTTTCTCCAAAAATGGCACAAACTTCTCCTTTTTCAGCTAACAACATGTGCAAAGCAATTCTATTCTGGAATGCCATCAGGGAAGTTGAAGCCAATTGATCATGGACAGTTTCAAACCCGCTTTGTGTCCAATTTCCTAGTTTTTGTACATTGTAGTGAATATAGTTGATCCTGTCTACGTTTCTGTTCAACGTACGCCACCAACAGATACTTGATTCAAATCTTGCAGCTACTTGATCAGTTAATTTATATTCATCTATAGCATCTATGTATGTAGAGTCTCCCTCAGTCTGCCAAGCTACTGCTCTGCACTTCCTATCACACCAATCATGTGGATTTAACACTAAATAGTCCATCTGTTACTTCATCTACTAACATTGGATATAACCATAAAGTAATTAAGCACAGAGTCCTGTTACTTTTGAAGGTGATCAATCAAACAACCACCACCAAATATCTCCTCTAGAGACTAGTTTAAAACACTTATTTACTTTTACAATTGTAATACACCATACTGCAATGAGATTTCCCAATTTATTACCTCTCTCTGTCATATTTATACATGTATAGTGTCCAGTGGTGATTCGCTTATGGAAAACTGATTTATCCTTATCTGCTCTAATTACAGGAAAAACAGAATCCTTGTGCTGACACATTTCATTAGGATTAGTTTGATTCATTACTTCCATCACACAGGGTTGTGGTATCACAGCTGGAATTATTTATAATAAAAGCCTTGAACCCAAACACACAACACAATCTCTTTTAGTCATGTTAGCCCTTGCTCTACCATCAATAATCAGTTATTATTTGTTCCTGATACTCCTGTAATAACCTGGAACTTAGTCATCTATGGTTAACTTTTCTAACATAATTTTCACTCTCTTCGCTTTGTTACCTGGATTACATTATCAGCTTTATGGAACTTAAACAACTTCTTTTAATAACTAGCATAAGCAGTGGTGCTCACTCTGGTGTCCAATTATTTCCTTCATCAGCTACCATCATGGACCATGAGGTGTCTCTTCTATCATTAGTTAAGTACCATTTATAACTTCTATAATCCTGTTCTTTCCTTCCTCGTTTAGTCAAACTAATGAGTGGGATCAGCACCACAGCTATGGTTTTAGATTTCACGCACACTTGAATACCATAAGTATAAGAAGTTTGTTTAGTGCACATAGTTAGGTTATCTTACCTACCTTGATTTAGCGCTACTTGTTTCATATAACTCATAACAGATGTTGTTACATTCTAATTCATCTTGACTGGTTTCCAGAAGTACCAGAAAAACAAAAAAATCAATATATAAAAAAAAATATAAACACACAGCATCGGAAAGCATTGTTCATCCATCTAGAAATCATTTTGGCTGAAATTTTCACTCCTCTAAATGGTTCCAGTGTCTTAATTGTCTTCACTGACTTTCGGATCTCTCCAGACTCTAAATGTCTGGGTCCACCCTATTATCAGTCTATAAATCACTTCCCCTGACGGAGCTTTCAACCGAAATGATCTTTTTACAATGTGTAAGGTGAATCCAGGTTGATTTCTCAGCTATTTTACTGCCCTTGCAGTGGTTAATAATAACTAATATGGATCCTCCCACTTAGGTGAAATACCAATGTTTCTTCTTTACACTCCTTATTAACACCCAGTCTCCTGGTTTCACTAGTTAGTTTTCCTGCTGGGAAATAGAACATTCCTCATAGCTTAAATATATTTCTGTTGCTTTCTAACATACTCCTCATATAATCAGCTAGGTTAGCTTCTTCATCTAACTCCCACTTATTTTTGAACTGTGGTAATCTGTATGGTCTTCCACATAACATTTCATAGGGTGTTAACCCTGAGGTAGTTGTAATGTTTAGTTGGAAATAGTTCTATCTGTTTAGAAAATGCATCTATAATGACTAAACAGAACTTTTTTCACTTCACTGTGATTTAACTCAATAAAATCCATATGAATTGTTTGAAAAGGGTATCTTAGTTTTGCAAATTGTCCCCTTCGTTGTCTTAAATTCCCTTGTGGATAATGTTTTACACATGCTAAACATGTTTTACAAAAAAAAATTTTTAATAAGAATTTTAGAATTTAATCAATATGTTATATAATATTAATATATCTGTCCTACTATTCCCCCCTGTTGAGACATTATGAAAACACGATGGCTCAAATATTGCTTCCATTTATAGGTTCTTTGGTAGGACAGGTTTATTATCTGGTCATATATAGTTTTTATCTTTTAATTCAGCTCCATGTTTTTTCCACATTTCTATCTCCTGTAGTGAGCTTTGTTGTTGCATCTTTTCTAACACTATATCCATTGTCACCAATGCATATCCTGTTTGTGTCTTCTCCCTCTCATCTTTTAGAGAAATCATTCACATAAACTATTTCGTGATCCTGCAAATCACTTCTAATTTTTTTTCTTCTTTTTTTTTTTTTTCCTAATTCTGCAGTATTAATGCTGAAATTGCATGGGAAACTCTTAAGGTTAAAAGGTGAAACAACACTATTGCAGCACTGCAACTGTCATTTTAGGCTGCAATTACAGCTCTCACATAATATGGTTGCACACACACAACACTGTCTAATTTTGAAAAGAAATAGGCTATTGTTTTCATTTTATCTCCATGTTGTTGAACCAGAACTGAAGTCATAAAATGTCCCTTGCAATCTACCATCTGAACAAACGGTTTACTATAATCTGGTAATGCTAAAGCAGTACTGGAAACTAGAACTTGTTTTATGTTGGTAAATGCTTCTTCAGCTTCTACACTCCATCTTAGTTCAGACGTCATTTTCAGCTCTTCCTCATACATTAGTTTGTTTAATGGAGTTACTATTTCTGCATAATTTGGCACCCAGTTTCTACAATAATTAATTAGTCCAAGGAAGGACATTATTTGCTTTTTTGTTACTGGTTTTAGAACTTGTAATATTGCAGTCTTTCTTTCTTCTACAATTGTGCGTCCCCCTGCGCTAAGATTATGACCTAAGTATTTAACCTCATTTTTACACAATTGAAGTTTCTTTTTACTAACTTTGTCCTTCTTCTGATAAATGTTTTAATAATGCTATTGTATCATTTTTACAAATCTCCTCATCAGGAGAGGCTAGTAGCACATCATCAACATATAATCAACCCTGACTACCTCCTGGAGGGTCAAACTTGGCCATACTTGCACTCATTTCCCGAAAGTATATAGTTGGACTTTCACAGTAACCTTGAGGTAGTCTGGTATAAGTATATCTTTGTCCCTCAAAGGTAAATGCAAACCAGAACTGCCTATCTTTCCTGTTGATGGAGCTTGTTTTTTAACTGGAAAAATGGGGGTGTTACAGGGTGAATCCTCGCATTTTATTATCACCCCTGCAGTTATTAAATCCTTTATTACTGGTTTTATTCCTTCACGAGCATCATATTTCAAAGGGTATTATTTATTCTGGGCCTGTATTCTGTTTTTGCTCTAATTTGGACAGGTAATGCTCCTTTACTAAACCCACATCAGTTGGGTCTGTTGACCATAACTTATCAGTGACTTCATTCAAACACTGTTCCTCCTGTTCAGTAAGGAATAGTTCTCATTGTTGTTTTGTATGCAAATGTATCCCTTCCTGCACTGTCACTGTCCATAATAATAATTTTCTAATTAATCCTGTGGATGCACTAGTTTCTGTATTCATTATTGTTACCATGACTTTTATAGGGGTTACTTTATTTAATACTTCTTCATAAATTTTATCTTGTCCAGGAGTATTTTTATACCACATGGTAATATGTATATCATCTGGTGTCATCTGATCTTGTAGTCGAGTAATGACATTTCTTCCTTCTGTTAGTAAAGCTGTCCCTACGTCTAGGGGTGGCTTATTCAGAACATCCAGTTAATAGTGGTAATAAGGTGGTCCTACTCCTTTTTTAACATCAACACCCTGATGTGTATTGTCTGTAATCTCCTCTGCTCACTCCTCTCTGACCCCTGCGGTTTTTGTCCTCTGCCTCTAAATTTTTTCTCTACCTCTGTTGTTTTAATAAATCTGCTCTTCTTCTTCTTCTTGCTGAAAAAAGATGTTGCCTATTTATTTATTTATTTATTTATGTATTTCTTTTTTTTTTTTTTATCTCCTTCATAACTTTTTCTGCATGGAGGGCATGATTAAAATAGTCTTCTAGATTTGCTGTGGGGAACCCTATAAAATATCTCCTTACCCAGGTATTAATTGCATCCCTGGAACCAGCATGTAGTGCATTTTTTAACTGCTGTCAATAATCTCCTTGCTTATTGTAGACCACTATGTATTTTAAACACTTTTGTCAGTCTAATCCTATATTCTTCAAAAGGTTATTCCTCATTTTGTTTCACTCTGGCTATTAAAAAGAGTAAAATATTTTCTAAGGTTACACAGAAAAAACCATGTCATGCCATGAACCTTCGTGACACGCTGTATCAACAGCCTTCAGCATCTCAAAACAATAATAATAAAAAATAAACACAAATAAAACATACATGAGGTACAGCCATGGTGGGGATGGATTTATTCACCAAAGGGACTCATTTTAGCCCATCCAATCCTGTCAAACCTCATCAGATCTTTGGTACAAAACAAAAACTTTCCACCTACTCTTTTACTCCCCTTCTTCTGTCCTGCTGTTCCACTTTGCAAGTCTATCAAAAATTACTTCTTAGCCCTCTGACCTTTTCTGCTTTCCACAAAAACGTCCATTCTTATCTCCTGCATCACATTTCTCTCTTTTTAGTTACTTTAAGCAATAATCTACATCCTCATCTACATTACTGCTTTGTCCATTTTTCTTAAATCACGTTTACTTTAATGTACTTTTAATTATTGCATCCTATAGATTAACAAATTTTTTAGAGTTTAAACGACCATCATAATGATATGTGGTTATCCATTTATTTAAATATTTTCATTTTAATATTTTAATTTGATCCTGTGCTTCCATAAATTTCCAATCTTTACATTATTATTCATTTTAGTGTATTTAAATCACCCTTTTCCCATTTCTTTTATTTAAATTTGGTCCAGCATATAAATACCTAGGGTATTCTAAATACTGGATTATTCTGCTCAGTAGGGTGACAGAAAAATCTCCTTTTGTGGTAATTCTCACTTCAACTCTTTCGAGTGGAGAATTCTTGCCTTTGCTTCCACAAAAGTTAGTCACTTACAATCCTACTGTTTTTGGTATGAGGTAAAACCTAGTGGTTTAAATCCTCCATTTATTTCTCACATACACACATTTAAACGCAGATTTTACTTAGTATTTTTTTGTTGTTTAAAATACTTAAATGCAGATTTTACTTAGTATTTTTTGTTGTTTAAAATACTTAAACACAGACTCCGCCGTTCTGGAAACACGGAATTTTAGTATTACTTTCTTAATACTTAAGAGGACTCTGTCGTCCCCTATAACCTCGGAATTTTCAGTATTTTCACTAATACTTTAAGCAGAACTCCGGCGCACTGCTGATAACCTCGGAATTTTCAGTATTTTCACTAATACTTTAAGCAGAACTCCGGCGCACTGCTGTTACCTGTCAGTGCCTAGGGTTCACAGGGTTTCACTTCACGCAATGACCCCCAGTCATTCGTCACACTTTTGTTTTAAATCCAGATTCAACTCACCACTTTGTCCTCTCCTCTCTCTCTCAGAGTTCCGTCAGCCGTCAGACTCCAGCGGGCGGGCCGAAATCCAGTCTTCCTGTTGAAAACAGCCGTGCGCACGGTCTTTTCCTGGAGTCTACCGACCCGCTGGAATCATCAGGCGTAGTTGGAATCCGGCTCTCGAAGGACCAAATTAATGTCAGGTTTAACCAACCTAACAATATTATAACAACACAAAAAGAAAAGAGAGACAAAGTATTAGTTCCTTTTACTCGCTTTGCGAGGAGAGACAGTCAAGATTTGCTCAGTTACAGATCTCGCACCGCTCTGAAGCCTATCCGACCGCTTCCTCTTTTTATTGTCTTTCGGGGGTCCCTAGTTTACAAAAACATTGTTCTCTAAAGGATGGGGGAAAACAACAACTGCATCGTAAACAGGTCATAAACAGCTTTATACATTAACAACACATTTCCCACAGTCTCCTACAACTGGTAGGGTCAGTTGTGACTTTTGTTGAGTGTAATCAGCCTTCATCTTTATGACCTCCTCAACTGGACTGCTTCCTTCTCTGCTAGTTCAGCTCCATTTATGATCTTTGCCTGCAGACAAACTCACACATCCTTTACTCACACATACATCATGAAAGGTTATAAGATCAAATAGTCAAGTTAAAGAATAGGAGAAAATATAAGATAAATCTATATTAAATTATTCCAACAGAGAGGACCTCATCTTCTAAGTAGTCTGAGTAATGTGGTGATCGGGGCACTGGCGGCGGGGACCAGACGTCGAGAACCTCAAACTCGTCGATGAAGTCAGCATGCATCAAAAGGGGAGGTGACACAGGCTCCTTCCGGAGGACAGGTGGTGAGGGAGACCCATCAGCAGTGGATTCCCCTTGTGAGGTGGTGTCAACAGTGCTATGGATAGGCAAGAGGCTTGGGGGTAAGGGCGAAAGGGGGGAGAAGGGTTGAGGGGGATCATCAACATTACCTTGGCCAGCAAGCCATCAGACAGCTGTGGAGGACCCGTCTCCTCACGCATGGAGTCACCTGTTGGAGAAGTCTGGGAGACTAGCTCCTCCAGCGAGACCGGCTGGTGTTGCTCTTCATCATCACCTGCAGACGTTTGGCAGGTGACGCTCTTGGTGGTGACAGAGGATTGAGAGCTGCTCTCTGCAGTAGTGATTGACACCTGGCATCCCTGGACCTCGGTGCCCCGAGGAGGCGAATCAGGGGAGCCATGGAGATATAGGGAAGATCTCCAAGACCCTCAATGCAGAAAACACTTGTCACTGTAGCATAGTTGACAGGGATAGAGAGACAGTGGTGACACCAGTGCGCCTCAGGTGTGACCCAGATGTATCTGAACACTGAGGCTGAAATTCCACATCTGGAACAGGAGACTGTGTCCTGGAGAGATATATTGGAGGCCTGTAAGTGGATTTTTCAGGAACATAATGTGAACCCTGGATAATCACCTCCAGGGTTAAAAACTAAACGAAGAGATTAACTAATTATAGAAGAATGCGTTCTAGCGGGCAAAAATCAGACTGTAGTGCTAGACTACTTCTGTGTTCCGTCTCTGGGCGGCCAGCCAAGGGGAGCGAAAAGGTGGAGGTTGAGTGTCACTCAGCAAGGCATCGGGGGAAGCAGCTAAGTAATGGAAGAAAGCTGCATAGGTCATAAGCCAAACCATAATGGCTAGATCAGAAGTGAATTGCAGCCAATAAAGGAGAGAGAGTACTCCCCATCCTAAGCTCCAAGCCCCCAAGCTAGCTAATTTTGCGAGCCAAATCCATTTGCCTTGTCTTTTGAGAGAGAGAGTTAATTGCCCTAAATAGGCGATGATGCCAAAAGCTAAGAGTGCCTCCATTATTGCGGTAATTATCTTAGCAGGTGCACGACGGGTGGCATGGGGTCCGCTCAGCAGTATCTCAAGCACTAAAGCAATGGTATCGACACAAAGCCACAGCGCTACCATCAGGCTTCTCCTCCAGTCAACACTGACCCTTCCCAAAAGATAGGACGCAAACAGCGACAATGCCGCTTCCCATCTGCGTATCCAGAAATGGCCAAAGATTAATTTAGCATAGCCTTGAAGCACGACGAAGAACTGTAATGGTTGGCTGACCGACCAGGCTCCGGTGTGGCAATAGTATAGCCATCCACAGAGAAGCGCATAAAACTCCACTGTACTCACTTGGACAGGCTCGGAGATAGTGGTGGGATTGGTAGTCATGACGATAAATGTTAGGTATTAATTAGTCAACTCAGAGGAAAAAAGAAATTGACACAGAGTCTCTGTTCTTTTCTTGCGCAAGAGGGAGTTCACACTGCAGTGCAAATCTACAAAGTGTTGGCACCCTTTCTCTTTATTTATACATGCTGGTTCACACACAGTTCAAGAGACATTTAGGGTGTGTGTGTGTGTGTGTGTGTGGGGGGGGGGGGGGGGGGGGGGGGGTCAGAAGGGTTAGGGTGCATGTGTTTTGCTTTTAAACAGAGAGGGAGTGGGGACTGGTACGAGCAGCCACCAGATGTTGCTGATAGTAGCATAACTCACCCCTCTCCCCCATCTCCCTTTCTGTGGCATGTGGGAGGGAAAAGCACTTAGTACAGTCATGAGTGATAAATAATACAAAAGTTTTCAAACCCTAACAGTCCCCCCTTTTTTATCGCGAATAAAGTCATGATTAGATACATGTCAAAGAAAACACTCTGTGTGAGCAAAAAACCCACGGACGGAAAGCAGATTATTGTCATGGTTTGCAAGATATTGGACCCCAGAATGCAGACGAGCAGGCAGCGTGATGGTAAGTGAAAAAAGGTTTAATAACAGAAACTCACTCACAGCAGGAGGCAGGAACAAAACAAATGGGCAGGCGAGACAGGCATGGCATGATCAAAAAAACAAGACTTGGTTTGAGAACAAGACATGAGCATGAGAAATGTCTCCGCAACGACTAACAGAACAGGTGTGAATATATGGCATGAAAACCAGGTGGAGCAAGGAGACAGATTAACTTGAAGCAGGTGAACCGAATAAACTTAATTAACAGAACGAAACGTGACTGGAGCAAAACAGAGACTCTTGAACACAAACTAGAAAAACATTAAGCAAAAGCATAACCAGATCCGAAAACCAAACTTGACAAAACATGAACAAGACGACAAAACAAAAGCATGACCAGGAAAATAAACAGAAACATGATTCAAAACATGAACAGTGAAAACATAAGGAAAAACCAAAAACCAAACAACCCCAAGTCATTACAGATTATATTGTTGGGAAAAATACTCACACGCCCCTCCACCCAAGGCGACCATCAACCATGGTAGAGTACAATAATAATAAAACAATATAATAAATCAAAGAAAACAAAATGTAATAAAAGTAAAATAATTAAAACAAGCCTTGTTCATGTCATCAATGTACTTTTTCTCCTTTCACTTAAATAGCAACTTCTTTCGATAATACATACTGACGTAGGTGCACAGGATGATCAGGAATGCTGCTATGGCGAGTAAGAAAATCTTAACCCAATTCATCCATCCCCCTTGGAGCATCCAGTCTAGCCAAGAGGAGCTGGAAGTCGGGTGGTCGTGTGTCATGACGTTTTGCAGGTTACGCAGGTTATTCAGTGCTCCTGTTAAATTTGAGGAATGTATATTATCTGGGATATATGTGCAACAGGTGCTCAACAAAATGCAAACGCCTCCCGTTGATGCTGTTAGAATATCCAAAGCCATGCGGTTCTGAATTATCATGGCTCGCATAGCGCTCATTTCTGTGTTTTGGCCCTCTTCTACTATTATGGAATTATTCAAAAACAGCCCTAATTGGTAGCTTAAAGTTTCCACACGCAGCATTAGTTTCCCCACATCTAGTCAAGGAAGGAGAGATAGTGTCACTTTCTCATCTTTTGGCCAAAGCTTAAATTCATCCGGGACATTAGTTCCCCAGATAGGGTCGTGTGGTTTCATTTCTATGTCTCTCTTTAGCCTTTTGGGGAAGGTGGGTTACCTTACTGAGTATTATAGTGTGGTCAGATGTGAAAACTGGAGCACACACCCCATACCAATTCGGGGGTAGTATGAAATAAGCGTTATTCCCGCATAACCAAGCTACCCCCTCGACCCAGTATGTTCAATTTTGGTTGTTATTACCTTTGGGGACCCATGTGCCTCCACACTGTGTGGTGTTACCCATATAGATAGAAGAATAATTTTCCTTTTCTCTACTCAAACAATCGTGATGGAATGTGTTTCCGTTGGCATGTGCTTCGAATGGTGTGGCTCTTCCCTTATTACTGATGTGCAGAGGCTGCCATTTCTTGGAGTCACATGTACAGTTACGTGGGTCACATGCATATGCAGGAGAATTGTTGTAATATTGTGTACGTTTTGTTGTCCTTACCAACCATTTGGATGCCTTCTCCTCTCGTCAGGTTCTGACCGGGAACAATAAAATATGTACGCTTCGCATACCCCCAGAGTCCTATTGAAAAGGCACATGCTGCTTCTGTGAAATTCATTTTTCTCACATACACTGTAGGGCCCTGGGAATAAACTGGCATGATAGAACATACATAACAGTCTGTTTTATTTTGTGCTTTAGCTGTTTCATACACGTAACGATATCAATAGTTTTGCAGAAACAGATGTCCTCCTCCTTTCTTTAGGGGTCTGAGATGAGAGCCGTCCGGTGTCCATCTCTTCTCGTGTGATGTCGTATCCTGTGGATCCTGCCTTAAACAGAGAAAGAGTCCTGCTACCAGAATTAGGCTCAGGCTTATCAGTCCTGTCCAGATGTTACAAAAAGCCATGCTAAGTTGGGCACAGGTCAGTTGTTTTCTTCACCGGTTTGAGATGCTGAGCCCTATGGGTCACCAGCCCCTTTGTAGCCGTCTTCCCCTGTTACCCCATCGGTTGGTTTGGCTCCTGTAACGGTGATATTAGCTTACAGTGGCTCTTGTGGATCCAGGATGGTCTCTCTGCGATTTTCAGAGCTGTCGGTGTGGTCAGGAGAACGCGGTATGGCCCTTTCCAGCAGGGGGTGCTCCAGTCCTTTCTGTGGAGTGTCTTAATCAGGACCAGGTCTCCAGGCCTCAGGTTGTTCTGTGGAATTGGAGCAGAGTTTACTGGCAGACTACTGGACAAGTGTGCTTCTTTTGTTTGTAACATTTTATTCATCCATTCAGCTAGTGATGTTTCTTGCTGTGCTTTTCCTATGTCATCCATTTCTGATGGCAATGGAAAAGGTCTTCCATGTACTATTTCAAATGGAGTGAGACCAGTTTGATTTGGAGTTATTCTCATCCATAGTTTAACCAGGGATAGGCATTCGGGCCATGGCCTCCCTGTTTCTTCCATTGTTTTCCTTAATCTATTTTTTATTGTTCCATTTGTTCGTTCAACCAACCCAGCAGATTGTGGGTGGTAAGAGCAATGGTTTTTTAACTGAAACCCTAATCGTTTAGAGCACAATTCTATTACATTATTTACAAAATGAGTCCCATTATCTGATCTTATGATTTGTGGGATACCATATGTGGGGAAGAAATGTGTCACTAAACTCTTTGCCATTGTGAGTGCATCACAGTGCTTTGCAGGGTATATTTCAACCCACCTTGAAAATGCATCTATGACCACTAAGCAATATTTCTTTCCCCCTGACCATGATAACTCTATGAAATCCATGTGTATCGTGTGAAAGGGATGAATTGCTGCTGGGAATTGGCCTCTTTTGGGTCTCAGGTTTCCCTGTGGATTATGTTTGCAGCAGATAATACATGATCTACAAAGGTTTTTTGTGTAGTCAGAAAAATTTATCGTGTAGAAGTGATAGTTTACTATGTATATCATTCCCCTTTCGACACACGGGAAACCCCGTGTGTCGCATGGGCTGCCGTCTTGTATAAATTCTTTGGTAATATTGGTTTATTTTCCAAATGATAAATGTCATTTTTTTTTATGACCCCTCTATTCAGCCAAGATTTAACTTCTGCAACTGGTGCAGATTGTTGTGAATCTTTCAGCACATCTGTGTCTATAAATAGGAGATCTGACATTTTCAGTGTGAGGGGAAGCTTTGAAGCAATTTTTGCGGAAATGTCAGCGAATGTGTTCCCCTTTGTTTCCATTGTTTCATCAAATTGATGTGCTTTACATTTACAAAGCGCTATCTTTGCTGGTAGCTGACAGCAGTCGTTTTAACAGATTAAAATGTGTCAATTCTGTTCCAGATGATGTTTTGAACCCTCTATTTTCTCATATTTTGGCGAAATGGTGAACAGAACTGAATGCATATTGGCTGTCTGTGTAGATGGTTAGGATTTTTCCTTCATGTAATTCACAAGCTCTGATAACAGCATACAGCTCTGCAGTCTGTGCTGAGCATGTATGGGGCTGGGCCTGTGATTCTATAATTTTAGTTTCAGTGGTTACTGCATAACCAACTCTGTTTTTTCCATATTCATCTTTTGATGCTGATCCGTCCACCAAGATTATTTGTGAGTTTTGCAGAGGGGTCTGAGAGATGTCTTTCCTGGGTTTTGTGTCTTCCTCAACCTTTGTTTTGCAAGAATGTGGTTTCCCATCTTCTGCTGTTGGAATTAACGTGCTAGGGTTCAGTGGACCACATCTTTGCAGAGTTATATTTGGTTGTGAGAGTAGCAATGAGGTCAATGTGATATGCCTTGCATGTGTCAAGAAAGGAAGTGAGGTTTGTAGCAATACAAGTGACACTGAATGAGGAACTTTCAGTGTGAGTGGGTGACACAGCACAATTTCAGCTGTCTGCTTCACAGCTTCTGCTGCTGCAGTGCAGGCCTGCAAGCAAACAGGAAATCCAGATGCCACTGAGTCCAGTTTTTTAGAATAAAATGCGAAAGGTCTGTTTTTGGAGCCAAATGGCTGGGTTAATACAGCTTTCATATAACCCTTACATGCATCTACACAAAGTGTAAAAGGCTGGCTATAATCCGGCAGAGCTAAGGTGACTGTTGTTTGAAGCAGATTTTTTAGATCTGTGAATGCTGCTTCTCCCTCCTTAGTCCATGTAATTTTGTCTTTTATTGGCATGTCTGTGCCATAGATCATAGATTGCAAAGGTTGTACAATGGCTGCATAGTCTGGTAGCCATTCTCTGCAAAAGTTACAGTCCCAGAAAGGACATCATTTGTTGTTTAGTTCGTGGTTTTGGGGCTTCCTGTATGGCTGTTTTTCTGCTGCTTAGGAGGGAGTGGCCATGTTATGATAGCATATGTCCCAAATAAATCACTTTCTCCTTACAAAACTGCAGTTTATCCCTAGAGGCTTTGTGCCCTGTCTGGTGAAGAGGTTTCAGAACTGTTATGGTAGCTTCCTCACAGTGTTGTTGAGTGTCTGAAGCTATAAGAATATCATCTACATACAACAGGACTTGGCTATGTTCTGGCACCTCACAGGTGCTCATAGAGTATCTTAATGCTTGCGTGTAGACATGTGGGCTTTTGCTGAAGCCTTGTGGTAGTCTGGTGTAGGTGTATTTTTTCCCTTTAAACTGAAAGCCAAATAAATGCTGTGACTCTTCATGCAGTGGTACTGTAAAGAAAGCATTGCTAAGATATACTACTGAGAAATATTTTTTATCTGGAGTTAATGAATGCAGTAATGTATGTGGATTTGGGACGTCAGGAGCAGCGTGCTCCACTATTTCATTTATTGGTCTGAGATCCTGGATCCTCCAATTTCCTGTGCTGGCTTTCTGCACAGGAAAGATAGGTGTGTTGCATGTAGCATCAGGTGCTTCTCTTAATATTCCTGACTTCAACATATTTTGTATTACTGGCTTAATACCTCCTTCAGCTTCTGACTTCAAGGGGTACTGACAAACTAGTGGTCATTCGGATATTAATTAACCTTATATGGTGGAAATCCCTTTATAAGTCCTACATCAGTCGATGATTGGGACCACAGTTCAGGTGGGACAGCGGCTAGGGCAGAGTGCCTGTTGCTCTCTTTGCTTTCAGCTAGGCCCTGTATTTGTCACTTTGCCTCATCTAAATGTGTCTTTGGATGGACTTTGACTGTCCACCCTAGAGTGAGTTTCCAGATTCCTGTGTTAGGATCTACTTTCCAGTCAGAGCTTGTTAATGCTTCATATCTCCCTCTTTCAGCACGCTGTATAACGTTTTCTAATTCTTTCCACTGGCCCCCCACGGGTTTAGTTAATGACAGATGAGGTGTACTGCCTTTAAACTGTTGGAGCTGTTTTCCTGACAGTATGATTGAGGTGGAGGATTTCCCTGTTTTGGGGTCAACATACAGGTGCTGTATGGTAACGGTCTGATTATTTTCTCTGTGAAAAACACTGTCATACTGATAATCTGGTCCTGGAGTATTTTTATATCTCATAGTTACATGGAGCTCAGTATCTGGCATGTACTGTGCCTCCTGGGAGATTTGTTTTTCTCTGGTTCTCCTCAGCAGTTCTCGAGCTGTTGGTGTGGGCCCTAGATCGAGGGACCAGTAATAATGTGGCCGTGAGAGTTCATTTAGGACTAGGGCACCTTCTTCCACCACAGCCTTCATACCTGTTTCTGTTGATACTATATTTATATGCGACTTTTGCATAAGATCTCGTCCCAACAGGTTTACTGGGCATTTTTGACTTATCAGAATGGGGGCCTGGCAAGTAGGTTTTGTCTCAGGTTCTGTTATTATTACTGGTGCACTTAGGTAATGTACCTCTGATGTGCCAGCTGCTGATCTAACATGCACTGCGGTGTTGGAATATTTTACTTCGGGTGGAGGTTCATTAGCACAGTTCTACATGCCCCTGTATCACACAAACAGCTATATCCTTTGCCATTTATTATTATGTTTTTATATGGCAAATCTTGCATCCTACTCAGTGCTATAAGTTCCAATGCTGCTTGTATGTCAACTTCCTCCATTTCACTACTGTTTTCCTTTGCTAGTGGGGGAGGAGGTGGGGGCTGTGGCTGTAATTGTCAATTCTGGGTAGAATTGGGGCTATACATCCGCTTTTCATTACATTCTCTTGCAAAATGTCCTGGCTCATTGCAGATCCAGCAGTTTTCATCTCTTGCGCCAAGGTTTTGTAAATTTGTTCTACATTCTCTAGCATAATGCCCTATTTTGCCACACCTCAGGCACGCAATGCTCTGTGTGTGGTGTGTTGTGGCCCTCCTCCTCTTCCTCTGCAACCTCTGAATCCTCCCCTTCCCCTTTGCCTATTTGTCCCTGAGCGATGCAATGCTATTAAGCCATCTTGCATTCCAAATGTGTCTGTCTTCTATTTTGCTGTGTTTTATGGGCATGCTGCGCCTGTATTTTGATGAACCCAGTGTTTGTCTATATACCGTGTGAGTTCTATTTTAAGGCCTTGCAAAAAGGCTCTCTTCAACTGTTGCTGATAGACTCTTGCCTCTGCTTCATCATATGGTATAGCAGAGTTTGCTCTAAAAACACATGTCATCCTATCCAAGAAATATTGTGGGTCTTCTTCATCCTTCTGTTTGCATTGTGATATTTTAGCATAATCTGCTGTCTGTCTATAAACTCCTCAAATTCTTTCAAAGAGTAAGCGTAAGGCCTCCCTTAAATCTGGTGAATCATGTGCTAATGTGTCACCATTGTCATCGCATCCAGTGAAACCTCCTGCTACTCTACACCAGCGATGGCCAAACAGCTGGGTAAAACAATGGAGCATTTCTCTGCCATTAAGATGGAAGCTTCCTTTGAGTTCTGTAATAGCTGCTAAAAGCTCCTCCACTCCTTCCTGTATCGGTGGGATACCCTTTAGGGCAGCAGTTCTGTCTTCCTGTGTCCATGGCCTATATACTAGAATAGTTGGCGGCTGTCGGTGATTAGCGTCACCTACATTTGGATTTGCTACTTCAACTAGAGGAAATGTGTTTTCCTCTAAATTTTTCCAGATGGATGAAATTTCTGTTCGTGAGCCGTTAAGGCTTTGCCTGGGTATATGCTGGGAGCAGTTTTCTTATATTTACTCCTAGTTCGCACTCCTGTGCCCCCCCCCAGAAATTAGGAGACCAGGACCCACTAGAAGAGCTCTGTTCTTCTGTTTTAAAAGGATTGCTTAATTTTTTTTGCTTTCTTATAGGAGTTTTAGGAACTGCTACAGCTCCTTCCATCTCTCCTCCAATTTGCTGTGCTGCAGCCACCTGTCCTGCAGCTGTCTGCAGGGTAGAGGGCTGCGCTCCTCGCTGTCTGGGTGCGACCACTGTTTCCTCATGCGCAGCAAGACCGCAGCTGTCAGCTTCTCCTTTCGCTTCTCCTTCTTATCTTGCCTCTGCATGTCTCTTAACTTACTTTGTTCCAGCCATTTGTCTGAGAATTTATACTCGACCTTTCTCTGTTCCTTTTTAGTTGGTTTTTTGGTTTTTCATTATTTCTAATTTTAAATCTCCTTGTAATTTTAAGATATCCTTAATATCTAGTTTACCCAAGAAACCATGTTTTTTATTCCATCTATGACAGATCATACCTGCTCCTTCTACATAGTTCTCCATAAACTTTACATCCCTTTCTAAGTTAATTAGTTTACTTTGTTTCTTCCCCATGATATTTAATTTTAGTTCACAATACTATAAATGTCCCAGATAGCAGTTCACTGGCATGAGATTCAAGGATGAGGACATTAACACGTCCTACTACTGTGACTAATCTGCAGCGGTGTAAATTTTCTGGGATTAAACCCGACCTTTATCTCCAAAAATCACCAATACGTCTTTCTCCTTGAACCACCACCTTAACGTGGTGGAGGGGGTTTGAGTGCTCAAATGATCCTAGAGGCTATGTTGTCTGGGGCCTAAATACCCCTGGTAGGGTCTCCCATGGCAAACAGGCTCTAGGTGATGGGTCAGACAAAGAGTGGTTCAAGAATCCCTCATGAAGAATAAAATATCGAGGCACGTGACGTCACCCAGTACGGCTGAGCCGGGGTCCCACCCTGGAAGCCAGGCCTGGGGTCGGGACTCGTCGGAGAGCGCCTGGTGGCCGGGTTGCTCCTCGCGGGACCCGGCCGGGAGAGCTTCGACCAGATCCCGGGGGATGTTGGAGACATAGAGTCCGAGTGGACCATGTTCTCCACATCTATTGTCGATGCTGCTGCCCGTAACTGTGGCCGTAAGGTCTGCGGTGCCTGTCGCGGCGGCAATCCCAGAACCCGGTGGTGGACACCGGCAGAAAGGGATGCTGTTAAGCTGAAGAAGGAGTCCTATCGGCTGTGGTTGGCTTGTGGGACTCCTGAGGCGGCTGACGGGTACCGTGAGGCCAAGCGTGCTGCGGCCCAGGCTGTGGCAGAGGCAAAAACTCGGACCTGGGAGGAGTTCGGTGAGGCCATGGAGAAGGACTACCGGTTGGCCTCGAAGCGATTCTGGCAAACCGTCCGTCGCCTCAGGAGGGGGAAGCAGTGCTTCGCCAACACTGTTTATAGTGGGGGCGGGAGACTGCTGACCTCGATTGAGGACATTATCGGGCGGTGGAAGGAGTACTTCGAGGATCTCCTCAATCCTGCCATTACGCATTCCGTGGTGGAAACAGAGGCTGGGGACTCGGGGTTGAACTCTTTCATCACCCAGGCTGAAGTCACAGAGGTGGATAAAAAGCTCCGCGGTGGCAGGGCTCGGGGGTGGATGAGATCCGCCTTGAGTACCTCAAGTCTCTGGATGTTGTAGGGCTGTCATGGTTGACACGTCTCTTCAACATTGCGTGGCGGTCGGGGACAGTGCCTCTGGACTGGCAGACTGGGGTGGTGGTCCCCCTTCATAGAAAGGGGACCGGAGGGTGTGTTCAAACTACAGGGGGGATCACACTCCTCAGCCCCCCTGGTAAGGCCTACGCTAGGGTATTGGAGAGGAGAGTCCGACCGATAGTCGAACCTCGGCTTCAGGAGGAGCAGTGTGGTTTTCGTCCCGGCCCTGGAACACTGGACCAGCTCTATACCCTCGACAGGGTGCTCGAGGGTTCATGGGAGTTTGCCCAACCGATTCACATGTGTTTTGTGGACCTGGAGAAGGCATTCGACTGTGTCCCCTTGTGATTCCCTGTGGGGGTGCTCCAGGAGTATGGAATCGGGGGCCCTTTACTAGGGGCCATCCGGTCCCTGTACGAGCGGAGCAGGAGTTTGGTCCGCATTGCCGGCACTAAGTCGGACCTGTTCCCAGTGCATGTTGGACTCCGGCAGGCTGCCCT